>NC_073378.1:139133769-139221938 GCF_028641065.1 Leucoraja erinaceus | reverse complement strand
GGGAGCGGGATCGCAGCTGCATGGCTCTCTCGCCGCCTCTTTCGCCGTCGGGCTCTGGGCTCTCGGTTGCCGGGAGGGCGTGGGGAGGCGCCGGATAGCAAAGATCATACAGCGGAGCTCTGCTATAGGATCTTTGCCGGAGAGGGGCGGGGGATGGCGATGACTGACCTCCGGGTAGCGAGCTCGCTGGAGAGGGGGCGTTGGGTAAGGGAAGGGGCGTGGGGGTAAGGGAGAGGGGGGGGTGGGGTAAAGGTAGAGGGGGTATGGGAGAGGTGGGGTGGGAGTAAGGGAGTGGGGGTAAGGGAGAGGGGGCGTGGGGTAAGGAGGGGGGTAAGGGAGAGGGGGGTCGTGGGGTAAGGGAGAGGGCGTTAGACCGGACGCATTTGCAGCAGGGAGACAGCCCTTTCGGCCCGACCTATAATGTAGCAATGTTACAAAATGTTGAGATTTTAAAAAATCAAGTCTGCAATTTATCCCATCAGATAAAGCATAAAAAGAAGTTCAATTTGAGACCTAATCCACTTTCATATCTCAAGTATTAGAATTAGAATTAGAACTAGAATACCTTTATTGTCATTGTCAACGCATTTTTCGTGCCTGTAGTCATACATACAATAATACAATAATAAAACAACAATAAACACAAATTAACATCCACCACAGTGAGTCCTCCAAGCACCTCCTCACTGTGGTGGAGGCAAAAATCTTAGGGCTGCAGTCCCTTCCCTCCTCTTCTCCCTCTGCGCTGAGGCGATTCCCCACCGGGCGATGGCACAAACAGTCCCGCGGCTCACCGAACCCCGCAAACGGGCCGGCCCAAACACCGCGGCCCAGGGTGGTCGAAGCTGCCGCCCTCCAGCCCAGCCGCTGAACTCCGGACTCAGGTCACCGCCGCCAGAACGCCGTCCCAGCCACCGGAGCACCGTTCCAGCCCCGAGCCGGATCGCCCTCACCTGAGTGCCGTTCCTCTCTCGAGCTGGGCCGCTCCGACGGGAGTGCCGTTCCTCCCTCGAGCTGGGCAGCCCCGACGGGAGCGCCACAGCCCCTCACGGGAGAGTCTCAGCCCCGCGACAGGCCGCCCTCACGGGAGCAGGCCCAGGGCGAGTCCTGACTGGCTCTGCCTCCGGAGTCTCGAGGTCGCCAGCTCCACCATTAGGCCTGAGCGCAGACAGAGGCAGAGAAGGGGGATACGACAAAAAGGTTGCATTCCCCCGAAGGGAGAGACAGCAAACCCTGTTTCACTTCCCCACTCCCCCCCCCCCCCCCACACCACACATAAACACAACCCTAAAACCAAAAACTTAACTAGACGAAACGAAAAAAACAACACAAAAAAACAAGCGGGCTGAAGGCGAGCGGCCACGTCCGGACGTATTAAAAAAGTTATGGCCATTTTCATACGCGTAAATTAGCATTTTGTTCCCTGTTGATTTCCTATGGACATAACAAAAAGGCTGTGATCGTGGACAGTCAAAAGCCATAACTTTCTTAAAAATTAAGAGAACTGAATGAAATTTTCAGTTATCATAGATTGAAGAAGAAGCCCGCCCCAGGACGCATTGCGGCATACTTCATAGCAGCGGTGTGGAATCACAGAGAGACGTATTTGAAATTACTAGTCAGTTTGATCCATGTATCCATGTAATGAGGGTGGGAGCGGAGGGCACGTAATCCCTCATCGTAACTCCTCATAAAATACAGATCAAACTTCAAACTGGTAAGTTCTCGTTTAATCTTACTATTTTACTTCGGAGTCACGTGAGTGACTTCGTGAAGATTTCAAAGCTCTGTGATTTCAAACCGTTGTAACAGCTTTATATCACTCGCTGCCGAAGCCTTTGAGGGAGGAAGCGTGTTATCATAATCAACCAATGATTCTGTTTATAGGAAAAAACCAATGGTATTTTTACAATAACACTGAAGAATTTTAAATGCTCCCCTTGGCTAATTTGAATATTTGCAGATTGGAATCTTCCTGCAAATGAAACAGGTTTTGTCAACAGTTTATAATAATTTATTTCTCTGAACGTTTTACCCCCACTATTCTGCTGTAGCCAGGATGTGGTTTACAGGCACGTCCATTCTTTTGCCGTTGACGTGGAAGCTTCTCCTGTGGGATGACAACTTTATACATGTTAGTTTTATTCCCAGGAGCTTTAACCTGCTTGAGCCATTTCAAAAAAGGCTTGTTACCCGACCACAAGGTGTTTTGTGACCAACCCACAAGGCTTTTCATCTCCCTCGCATAATTAGGTTGTGTCTATATAAGGTAATAGGGTCTTGGCACATACCGTGTTTTTCTGGCGGGTAGCCCGGTTTTATGACTGGATAAGGTGTTCCTGGTCTGGTTTGACCATTCCCTGAACAAATGATTGAGATCTGGTCTGAAGCTGTGAGCATGGTGTCCAGTTGAAGTAGGAGTAGTGACTGGACACTCTGTGCTGCTCCATGTGCCTTTAACATATGTTTTTAGTGCATAGAAGGTTCAGGTTTAGGGCTCTGGCTGGTGGGATCCCCTGAAGTGTGGTTAACCACTGTGACATCCCATTTATAGGTGTACCTAGTCTAGGGGTTTAGAGTTTTAATACCCTTCAAATTTACCTCCAGCCAGTGACCCCATGGCCTGTTGTCCTGTAGCTGTTTTGAAAAAAGAACAGGCAGGGTAATTCTAGCTGTGTTGATGGCACTGTAGCCGAATCCTTCATCATGATGAAGGTTCTCCAGGAATTCCAGTTCGTAGTACCTGTATCGGATGAGTAGGTTTTCCCCTTTATCCTTGCAGTACTTCTCTTGATGCTGGACAATTGTTGTAGTCCAGTGGATGTTCAAAAGGATGCTGACATGGTGTTGATTATTCAGTATAACAATCCCAGTCCCAGAGGCTTGCGCAGAATCTGCAGCTTAGGAGCTTATTTCTCATGGCACAGGTTGATTTGTGCCCGACTCCGATATTAATAATTCTGGGTACTGGAAAACACCATCCAAGTTTCAACAGCCATGTCATGGCGTGAAGTGAAACAAGGGCTGCGTAAGTCCGTCAGGTACTATCAAATACCTGAAGCTGAATCCTTTTTTACTGTGCGTTGTTCTCGATTGGTGAGGCAGAAGGGAAAAATACATAGAATTAATTTCACCAATGCAGCGTGAACGCATTTGTCTATCAATATTATAAATACATTCTTGAATGACAACATGACCTATAGGTCAGAAAAGTTAATATATATAGCTGACGATCTTTCTGCTGGAACTATCTGTCCCAGAGAAAAATTTTTTAATGAGGATTCCACTGGCCCAGGGTCTGGTTTCCCCCCCGCGACATACATAGGACATCCCCGAACACCTGGTGATATAGCGTTAATGCAAATAATCGATATCAGTTTCACATTCCATTTTAATTGTCATTGTCAGTGTACAGTACAGCGACAATGAAATGCATTAATATCTGTTACATCATATAGCTTAATAGTTTTGTTAACTTTATATGAAAACATCTAATTGATGTAGTCCTTAATATTATGTGACCTGGTGTCTGTCACTGTATTTTTCTTACCACCCAGGTAAGTTGTTGATAGTCAAATACATCTATGGATATACCATTGCCAAATTGGTTTGACCAACTTCTCATATGATACCGACTTTATGCTGCCATATGGTTAATATAGGCCACCTCCATAGTGTAGTCTATTTATACCCATACATGCAAGTGCTTTAAACTCATAAATTCACCCGAACATTTTTTAGATAATTAATGCCCACTATAAATGGTAACCCCACCACTGTGTTTCTGATATTACTTCAGTGGGTAACTTCATGAGATGCTCAATGACAACCTATATGTTGTTTTTGATACTAACATCTGAATGATGTAGACAGAAAATGGTACCATTTTTTCCCAATTACTCTGTTATTTGTCGAGTAGTTGGTAGATTGACCATTACTTTGTGCTTGTTTGTGCCAATTCAACTATGTTGTCTCTTGGCATCCTTCTAGTTACGTGGACTGAATTAATATGAAAGCCAAGATAGTCCAAGAAAGCGCTCTATATGCTGGTAGGAACCAGACCCACCTACCTCCATGGTTATTGGCGGTTTTGTGTTTTCTGTTTTCTGAGTGCTTTTGTTCTGAGGATGTGCTGGCGACGTTGGGGGGGGGGGGGCGCATTTTCCAGGGGGTCCGCGGCGGGCCCTGATCTAAAAGATCTTTGGGGATAGTGCGGCCCCAAGCTTTCACCAGTCCCATATTCTAGACATAGACTGGTAGATGCCGTGAGGTGCTGCTGTTAGGTTATTGAAAGTCGTGGTTTGCTCGTCCCTTGGCCTGCCCTCATGATGCCGAAGGTTTTTGATACCTCTTCGATCTCCTTCAGCTTTTTGTTCAGATCTCTCCCAAATAGCAGTGAGTCTGCCTCCGCTGCTGGGCTTTGCTCAAGCCTGCATCTTTGAGATTGAGGGCAGGTGTTGTATTTCCCTTCAGAGATTATTGCTGTATATTCTTGCTGGCTGCCATTGTTTTGGCTCCGGCGGTGCTCCAGCCCGTGGGGTTGCTATGAAGCGGTCCATGACACCCAACAGCTGTTCCTGATCCTGCACCTCATGCATACTTTCGATTTTGTCCGCCTGCCCCATTTGCAGACCAGCCCTGCCCTGGTCACCAATGCTAGCCTCCTGCTCCAACCCGTGGTATGAGGGTAGCAAAGGGCAGTGCCTGAACGACACTATGGAGGAGGTGCCTGTCCTGTCTCGCCGGGAGCGCTGCTGTTCCCGGTGGACCTTCTCCTCCAGGAGCTGCTAAGTGCAGCTCAGGCGGCTGTCTCTCTCTGCTTAGGTAGAGACATGTCCTGCTCCGACGAATCGGAGACGACCGGCCGTTTGGCTTCCTGTCCGCTTTCCCAGTCCGCCGTGTAGGCTATGGCGAGACTGGCTTGGCTCGGTCTCAGGGATAGCGAAAACGCTCTGCGAGCGACGCTGCCGCCGGTTGCTGCCCCGCTGGTAGAGTTGGAGCGGGGCAGTTTCTCTTTGCGAGTTTTTTGCGTTGTGTTCCTGAAATCTGTAATAAAACACAACTGCAAACTCACCTTTCCTATGCCCAAGAGCCGCTCCTGCAGCTCAGGCGGCTGTCTCTCCCCCTCCTGGGTGGAGAGACGTCCCAGTCCGATGTCGCTCCACCGCCGGGTTTTCCACACATCCAGCCCGCTGCTCAGGTGCTAGCGGGCTGGCTCGGTCCCGGTGTCGGGTTTGCGGACCGCCCGCTAAGCGGTCCTACCGCCTGTTGCTGCCCTGACTCTCTCTTGAGCGGGCAGGTGCAGCATATTTCCCCCCTCAGCCCGCAGCTGATGCTGACGGGCTTGATGCAGAGTCGGGAGCGGGGCGCTGATTAGCGGTCCTCGCTCTCTCTCTCTCTGTACTCGGGCTGCTGCTCACCTGCACTCGGGCTGCAGCGCACTCCACGCCAGCACTGCACAGTGGGTTCCCCTAACGGCTCCGCAAATGTCGGAAGCCTCCTCCCGCCCGCCTGCCTGCCTCACCTGGACAGTACTCGCGAGCGAGCGAGGACTAAGGGGAACCCCCAACGCAGTGCTAGCGCCGTCTTCCTGCGCTGTCAAATGTCGCCCCTGTGGAGAGTTTTACCGGCACCGGCACAGGTCCCATCCATGGTCCGCCGGCGCTCTCTCTCCCTGGTAGCGTCTTTCCTCCCCTCCCTCGAACGGGAAACTCCTACCAGAGTCCAAGGGGGCCGCTTGCACGCCCTGCGGGAAAACAAGCAGACGCAAAGGGGCTGTAAAAGTAAAGGTAAGTACTTACCTAAACTTAGATTCTCTCTCGTTTCTTCGGGAGCCCTGACTCCCGGCTGCCGCTTTGCATTGCTGAAACGTAATCATGCCGCAACGCGTCCTGGGGCGGGCTTCTTCACGAAGTCACTCACGTGACTCCGAAGTAAAATGATTTGTGTCTTCTCGTAATATGAATACCCAGGTACTTGAATTTTTCCTTTTTTTTCTGTTGCAATTTTGAAGGGGAATTTTAGTAAGTGTCTCGAATCCTGTGGTTTTAAAGACATAATTTCGCTTTTATTCCAATTTATTCTATATCCTGAAAAAGAGCCGAATTCCTCAATTAGTGTTAATAAGGTGGGTATACTCGTTTGTGTGTTAGTAATATATAAAAGGATATCATCAGCGTATAATGAAATTTTATTCTTTGAGTCCTTGCTGTTATATCCGTGAATATTCGGGTGATTTCTAATCGTTTCGGCCAGCGGTTCTATCATAAGGGCAAATAGCAATGGTGATAAGGCACACCCTTGCCTATTACCCCTTGATAAGTACAATTTTGGAGATAGCGTATTGTTAGTTAATATTCTTGCCGTAGGTCTATCATAAAGTAGTTTAATCCATCTAATAAAATTCTCTCCCATATTGAATTTTTGGAGTACCTTGTATAAATACTGCCATTCTACGTGATCAAATGCCTTCTCTGCATCCAACGTGACCACTGAGATATCTTCATTGTCCTCCTTATGAGAGTACATTATATTAAAAAGCCTTCTCAAATTATTAAATGATTGTCTTTTGGGTATAAATCCCGTTTGATCCGTATTTATTAAATTGTTAATATAATTATTTAGCCTTCTAGCTAGAATCTTTGCTAAAATTTTCTGATCCGTATTTAGAAGTGATATAGCTCTATAAGAACCAGGTTCATCTAAATCTTTATCTTTTTTTGGTATAAGCGTCATTGTTGCTTCTGCTAGGGTTTCTGGTAGTTTATTTTCAGTATAAGCCTGCGTGTATAAATTAAATAATCTTGGTACAATTGACTCCTGAAATCTTTTATAAAATTCATTACTAAAGCCATCTGGTCCTGGGGTCTTCCCATTTTTCAATGAGTTTATTATTTGTTTTATTTCTTCACTAGTAATCTGTGCTCCTAATTGCTCTTGTTCTAAACTATCCAATTTTGGGAGCTTGCAATTATCTAAAAAATTTGTAATTTTACTTACATCTGTCTTTATTTTGGATGTGTATAAATTATGATAAAATTGGGCAAACCTGTTATTAATATCCTTAGGCAATGTTAGAAAACTCACCATTGTCCGATTTAAATTTTTGTAATAGTTTTTTCCCTTTTCTCGTTGCTTCAGTTGCCTCGCAAGCAGTTTATGTGGCTTATCCCCAAATTCAAAGTGTGCTTGTTTTGTAATTTGGAATAATCTTATTACTCTAGCCGATAGTATTCTATTGACTTTATATTTCAATAAAGTTATCTTATTATGTTTATTTATGGTTGGGTCAGTTGCATTGTCCAGTTCTAGTAATTTTATTTTCTGTTCTATCCGCTGAAGTTCTCTTTTATTTTCCTTATTTTTGAAAACTTTGGTAAGAGATTATGACACCGCGAAATATGATGCCTTGAAGGTTTCCCATAATAGCGGTGCAGAAATACCCGGTGTGTCATTTATTTCGAAAAAAAGTTTTGTTTGTTCTTTTATATACTCATAACCCTGCGGGTTATTTAATATGTGTGCATTGAACCTCCAAAAAGGCTTTATATACTCGGCATTCCCTCCAATTTTAAGTATAAAAGTCAATGGTGAGTGATCAGAAATAATACTCTTATGATATGATGGTTTATTCGTATACGGGATCAATTTTGTGTCCAGTAAGAATAGTCAATTCGCGAATACGTTTTGTGAACTGATGAATAAAATGAGTATTCCCTACCACTTGGATTTGCTATTCTCCAAACATCAGCTATGTTATTGTTTTTTATATAAGTATTTAAAAATTCAAAGGTCTTGGTTTTAACAAGACGCTTCCCTAGCTTTATTGATTTATCTAAGTATGGATCTATAACACAATTGAAATCTCCCCCCATTATTATATTTTGAAAATTATGCTCTGCGATTAAATCTATTATTTTCCTAAAAAATTGTGGGTTATCAAAATTAGGCGCGTAAATATTTATCATAGTTAATGGTGTATTGTAAATTTCTCCCGTGACTATAACATATCTTCCCTCTTTATCAGATATGGAATTCTTTAATTTAAAAGGTATGCCCTTCCGAATTATAATGGCCGTGCCTCTTGCTTTAGAGGTGAATGAGGACTCACCTGTTTCTGACTGCAAGGGACCTACACTTGTTTTAACTAATCTCTTTCTTTTCACATATCTATAAAAACTTTTGCAGTCAGTTTTTATGTTCCCTGCCAGTTTTCTTTCATAATCTATTTTTCCTTTCCTAATTAAGCCCTTTGTCCTCCTCTGCTGGTCTTTGAATTTCTCCCAGTCCTCCGGTATGCTGCTTTTTCTGGCTAATTTGTACGCATCATCCTTCGCTTTGATACAATCCCTGATTTCCCTTGTTATCCATGGATGTACTACCTTCCCTGATTTATTCTTTTGCGAAACTGGGATGAACACTTTTTGTAGTTCATCCATGCAGTCTTTAAATGTCTTCCATTGCATATCCACCGTCAAACCTTTTAGAATTAATTGCCAGTCAATCTTGGCCAATTCACGTCTCATACCCTCAAAGTTACCTTTCTTTAAGTTCAGAACCATTGTTTTCTGAATTAACAATGTCACTCTCCATCCTAATGAAGAACTCAACCATATTATGGTCACTCTTGCCCAAGGGGGCACATACAACAAGATTGCTAACTAACCCTTCCTCATTACTCAATACCCAGTCTAAAATAGTCTGCTCTCTCGTTGGTTCCTCTACATGTTGATTTAGATAACTATCCCACATACATTCCAAGAAATCCTCTTCCTCAGCACCCCTGCCAATTTAATTCACCTAATCTATATGTAGATTGAAGTCACCCATTATAACCGTTTTGCGTTTGTCGCACGCATTTCTAATTTTCCTGTTTGATACCATCTCCAACTTCACTACTACTGTTAGGTGGCCTGTACACAACACCCACCAGCGTTTTCTGCCCCTTCGTGTTTTGTGTCTGATGAGTGGGGAGTACTTAGGGAGCAGGAACAACGAGAGGTGATCAGACTGACCAAGGTGGGGGAGGGGGACGACTTTGTAAGCTTCAGCCATGTTTGTGTAGACTTTGTCCAGTGTCTTGTCTACTCTAGTGGGGAAGGAGACATGTTGCTGGAACTTGGGGAGTACAGTCTTCAGGTAGGAGTGATTGAAGTCACCTGCAACAATGAAGGCTTTCACCCCATCAGCCATCGCATAATCCTCCAACATTTTCTCCACCTCCGATGGGGTCCTACCGTTAGTCTCATCTTCCCATCTCCATCCCTTTCCGCCTTTTGCAGAGACCATTCCCTCTGCAACTCTCTGGTTAACTCATCCCATCCCACCCAAAGCACCCCCTCCCCAGGTACCTTCCCCTGCAACTGCAACACATGTCCCTATACCTCCTCCCTCAACTCTGTCCACGGACCCCAAGGTTCACTTGCACCTCCTCCTCTACTGTGTCCATTGTTGAAGATGTGGACTAAATATCGGCGAGGCTAAATGTAGACTGGGCGATCGTTTCGCTGAACACCTTCATTCAGTCTGCCTACCTGATTTCCCAGTTGTTAAATACTTTAATTCCCCTTCCCATTCCCACACTGACCTCTCTGTCCTAGGCCTCCTCCATTGTCAGAGTGAGGCCAAATACAAATTGGAGGAGCAGCATCTGATATTTTGCTTGGGCAGCTTATAACACAGGGGCATGATTATTTATTTCTCGAACTTCAACTAACCCCTGCACTCCCTCTCTCTCCCTTTCTCCCACACCCAGGTCACACCAGCTTCTCGTTCTCACCAAGAAAACAGCTATCAATGGCCTGTTTCCTTTATCATTGTTACTTTTTTGTTTCATTCATTTGTTCTATATCTCTTTACATCATCGTCTATATCTCTCGTTTCCCTTTCCCGTAACTTTCAGTCTGAAGAAGTGTCTCGACCCGAAACATCACCCATTCCTTCTCTCCAGCGATGCAGGCTGCCCCGCTGAGATACTCCAGCATTTTGTGTCTATCCATATCCCTACATTCCCTGCATATCCCATATCCATGTGCCTATACAAAGTCTCTTAAACACCATATCTGCCTCCACCACCATGCACCAAGCATTCACGTTATATTTGTCCCCCTCACCTTAAAGCAATCTCCTCTAGCATTTGATTTATAATTCCCGAGAAAAAGATGTTGTCTCCCCAATCTATGCCTTTTATAATTGTATTTGATTCTATCAGGTCTCCCAGGAACTTTCAGTGTATCAGAAAAAACATCTAAAACTGACCAGCCTCTCCCTAAAGCAAATATCCTCTAATCTAGGCATCATTCTGGTAAACCTTCTCTGCACCCTCTCCAAACCCTCCACATCCTCCCTGTAATGGGCCGATCAGAATTGCCCCCAACGACTCCAATACTTTCAAATGCTGTTGATAATATCAGGCATTTTGGGTGCTTGACAAAATGGAGAATTTTTGCTCTAGACTGTGGGCCAAGGAGCTTTTTCGTTTAGTTTCGTGATCCAACTGACAGAACGACCTGAATTTTTAACATATTGTGTAAAAATATGATATAAATCATACCTGAAATTCGTCAAGAACAAAACTCGCACATTTTTAAGAAATATGAGAAAAACCTCATATTTTCGGAGTGGTAATTGCCCAATCAATGCACGTTTGACATTGAGGTCAGATGCAAATTGACCAATCCCGCGCTTTGTTTTACGGTTGTTAGGCAGCGAGGGATCATGGCTGCCTCCTCATTACATCAAAACAATAACAAGGTTTCCAAGGAATAAAAGTAATGCTAACCTTGCTGATCAATTTGTTTTTCATTTGATTTATCTTTATAATGTTATAATGTGTACCTGTAAATAAAATTGATAAATAACAAATGTATGTCATGGTTACCGAACCTCAGAGTTGGATAAGATGACACGGACACGGAGAATTCTTCGAGAAGTCAAAAAGCCTTTATTTGCAAACAACGACAGGAACTATCAGGAAGACTACTTCTTTAAAAAGTTGTAAAAACTAACACGCAGCTGGCAGGGCTGCCAGCTTGCAGTGCCCCCACCGACCCCCACTTTGGGTTATCGGGGCTGTATGTTGTGACAGACAGCCTGACACCTTGCATGTCATTTTAATATTACACTTATCCCATCCCCCTGGATATTCCGGATTGATAAATTAAGGTTTTGTCAACTCAATATAAATCAGGCTAATTACAAATCAATAACATTAGCCAACTCCGAAACATGAAGAGCTGAGCATTGGGTTCCAGACATCACGGACAACTGGCCTCAGTTCCCCGCTCACATCTGGCAGTGTTCTCCGTCTGAACCAGGGGCCACGGAGCGTTTTTGAACGTGGGGAGGCTGAGCGATCACTGATCATGGGCCTTGGGGGTACCCTTGGTACAACGCATGCGTGTCATTACGCTAATGCATTGCAACTCGTCATTGTCGGGAGGAAGGACGTTCCTCCCAAACGGCGGGGTTTTTCGAACCTGCAACAGTAAGGTAAGTGAACATCGTTCTTTACTTACCTTTTTTTCTACAGAAGGCTGTTGGAAGCTGGCGGGGGAGAAGTCTGCAAGCGCCGACAAGGACAGCAGGCAGCCAGCAACGGCCGGTGGCACGACAGTCTCCCTTAGCGGGAGTTCGTGCGACTTCAGCTCCGGGAAGAAAATACCGACAAGGGAGCACTCCGGAGCCGACACAGCCCCAAAGACCGACGCTACATGGGCCTGGGGCTGTGGAACAGGTAAGAAAATTCCTTACCTTTTTCTTCTTGTTTCCAGGAAGGCTGACGAGCTGCCGTTTCTACAGCAGCAGTCAGCCAGCAACGGAAGTCGGCACCACTGTCTCCCATAACGGGAGCGAGTGCCAACTTCACCCCATACGGGGTGGAAGGGAAAAAACAGAGCCAACAACCCACAAAACAGTGGGTTGTATTAGTGCTCTGGCACTTTTTAAAATTAGCGGGTCCCTAGGAACAGAAGGACCAGCCCCGTAAACACCGGGGTCGGTCCGAGCAGCTCGAACCCGACACGGAGGGAACGACGTTCACCAGGGGAAAAAATTAAAAGTCGGGAACAGCAGGTAAGAGACTCTGCGTTTCCTTCCACTTACCCTTTAGGTGCAGACATGGACCGGGTCCATGTAAGCTGCAGAAAGACCGCGGAGTGCAGGCAGCCGGCAGGAGAACAGCAACGGCAGCCAGCTGCGGCAGCCGACAACGGCAGGAGCAGCAAAGGCACTTCGACTCCCGGAGGGGAAAACACCTGTGCCCGACTTCGCTCCCGCAACAGGGGGCAAATTCATTTCTGGGGCAGTATGCCAGTCTCGCTTTGGAAGCGAGTCTGGCTTGAAGCAGCGCTAACGGCCAGCGCCGAGGCCAAGGACATTGCAGTGCAGTTGACTGGCTGCAATCCACCGTGAGGGACCAGTAATGTGAGTACCGGGGTCGGTCCCAGCGGATATTTTAGTTAGAGTGATCGCTTCTTGGCCTTTTGGCTAAGATCAACTATAGTAGCTGTTTATTATCAGTTTTAAATCTGATACGTCCCTTATCTAAGGACCATATAAGCAGGAGTCCCCAGAACTGAGGGCATTAGAGTGGGGTTGACCGGCTGAAACGACCGCGAGGGACCAGTACCGTCAGTACGGGGGTCGGTCCCAGCGGTCTGAGATAAACGAGCAGCCAGGAGCGCTGAGAGCGTTGGAGCCGGGTTAAAGAAATGGACTAGGTGGAATCAGCTGTGCCAGATGTCCTCCACACCGGCCATATCCACTCCACGGAAGGAAGGACAGAGCTGGAGAAGGAGGACCGTGGAGCAGCGGGCAGCCAGCAGCAGCCAGCGGCACTTGGATCACCCGTAGTGGGATCAGCTGTGCCCGATGTCGGGCCTGCACCGGCCAGAGCCATGCGGCCGAGCGGTAAGGCTAGACACAAATCAAACAAGGTAGTGGACTCAGAAGGGTCCGACTTTGCATAACCGCCGGCGACCAGCGCCCGAGAGCGCTGGAGGAGGAAGAAGTGGTGTATGGAGCCTTCCTCCAACGTGATAAACCCGCAGCAGTACCTTTTTTGAGGGCTGCACAGTGCTTCTACCCCATCAGAGGGGAGCACTGCGGGTCAGTTCTGGGCTGACCTGCAAGAGGGGTCCGCAGAACAAAAGACAAGTGGGCAGGAGGTAAGCCCCACATGGGTACCCCGTGCGGGACCCTAGAGATCTCTAACTCTATAAAAAAGAGTAGGCAGGACCCTGATGGGCCAGAGCCTGGTAAAACAGCGTCCCATGATCCTAACACAGCAGGGACTCTGCTGGACATGGTGGCTGATTACTTTAACCAAGTCAAACATGGGTAGACTTGGATCCAGGATGGCAATAGTATTACTATATGTCTGGCCACAAACGCCAACAAGAAATATTTACAGAGACTGGCCAGACATCTGCCACCTGGCAACGGTGAGGCATTACAGGTGCCCAGTGTAAACCAATGCATTTGGCAGCATATGGGGACGAACATCAGGAACCAGGACCTCAAGATCCAGAGAACCTTAAAGGGATTGACGGAAGGGATCACAGCATACACCCGCACCCTGGACTAAACAGAGGTAACCAAAGACCATCAAGACGCACTAGCTCTGTTTTAGTAATATGCAATATGACCTGAACTACATGTGGAAGGCTGCCATTCAGCCAGCACTGGGACCCCAAAAATGCTACCATTTGCAAACAAAGAACCGTGTGTGGACGAAGCCAAGACACTGGGGCTCATCAAGGCCAGCGCAAGGGCCTATTTTGGAGCACGATACCAGATACAGGCAAGGCCATAAAAAATGTGGCTCATACCAGTGGCAGTGCCAGAAATCAATATAACCCGCAGGAGCTTTTTTAGGGTATGGCCAGGGCGGCCACCCTGGAAGATGCGGAAGCCTCAACCTCCCACACAACCCCGAACAAGAGATATCAAACCAGAACCTCCTTTTCAAAAAACCAAGGAAATAACACAACCACCGGTAACCATGGAGGTAGGTGGGTGTGGTTTCTTCTGTTAAAAAGGGACCTACGATGGTGGGGGAGGGGAGGTTGCAACACTACAGTTATGTATGGTATATAATCACTACAGATTCATATAATCTCAGCAGTATTCAGGGTTATCTGATAGGATTTACTCATCCCAATAACCCCAGTACAAACATACACCAGAATGGCATTTTGTACTTACATAAACCAAACAATCTAAAAACCCACATGGTGCTACAAAAATTGTACACAAAAGGTGTGATTGAGCATACTTTTCATGGAACATTAGAATTTGTATCAAACATATTTATTAAAAATAAAATAGAGTGGGGTTGCAGGATTATCATTGATTTTTCAACCCTAAACACATTCGTTCAAGATATTCATTTTAAGATGGATACTCTTATTACTGATAAAGACTTGGTGTCAGCTGGGTTTTTCTATATGGCAGGCATTGACTTAAAAGAGGGGCAAACATCAGCCCCAATATTATTTACTAAAATTCTAAAACCAGCTTGGCATTGTTATGTAAACAAAGCCATAGGGTGATGTATTTCCCCCGTTCTGCCCCATCAATGGGGTTCTAGGGAAAATTCAACTAGACTCGGCATCTGCAATTCTCAGAGTACCCGACTGGCCTACTAAATCATGGTATTCGGTCATACAGGGGATGGTGTTAGAACCATGTTCCCTCATGAACATAGCCAAAGTTATTAATTCATCCAGTGACTGGGGCAGTCATCCATGCCATAAGACTATGGATTTATTGATTTGTAGACTCTAAAAGACCCACTACACGGCATGGGGCTGTCAGACAGGACGATGAATCTCATCTCATCTGCACTAAGACTGTCAACACGGAAGCAGTACCTTGGACACATCAAGAAATGGGACATATACTGCTTGGACAACAACCTCGACCAAAAGGCCAAGAACATTCTGGCCGTATTGGAATTTTAACAAGCCTCCATTATGATAATCGATGGAGCTACAGTGCCATCAATAGTGCCAGAAGTGCACTCTCCAATTACCTATCACAAGGAACGGAGCGGCACACGGTGGGAACGCACCCCCTGGTAAGAAAACCAGGTACTCCGAAATCTGGGAAGTGGGTATGTTCTACACATGCTGAGGAGCTGGTAGCCCATAACAGCATTGTCACTTCAGTAACGGACCATGAAGATGGTTATGCTCATGGCGTTAGTTACCGCACAACGAGTCCAGCCATTAAGCAAACTGAGCCTGGACTCCCTGATCATCTCACCCGAGAAACTGGTGTTTGTCATACAGGATTTAATAAAAGAAAACAGACCAGGTTCATCGGGTCAAGTGTTTGAATTTATGGTATACCCATATGACGAACGACTGTGTATAGCAAGACACATCCAACAATACATAGAATATACTAAGAGCATTCGAGGTCAGAGAATGGCGTTGTTTATCTCTTACAAGAAACCGCATGAAAGGGTCACGACCCAAACTATATCAAGGTGGCTCAAATATGTCCTAAAGTTGGCAGGGATAGACACTAATGTTTTTTAACTCTCATTCCACGAGGGCTGCAGCAACATCCGCAGCAAAAATTCTAGAGGTACCCACAGACCAAATCCTCAGAATGGCAGGATGGTCATCCAAAAGGTTTTTCCAAAGGTTTTATAATAAACCAGTTATTTTTCGGAACCATCATTGTATTCAGAAACCATTTTACGTTCAACAATATAATTTGCCCGAAAGGTTACAGGGCTATGATTCTCCATGTAAAAAATTTATATACTTTTTTCGTTATACCACACAACTTTTTGTATAAGTGTGTTTTAAACTTACTAATGATGCTCTCTCCTAATACCCAAGGCAGTTGTGAAGCATGGACTCGTTCCACGGCATGAGGTCACAGAGCTTTGAAATCTTCACGAAGTCACTCACGTGACTCCGAAGTAAAATAGTAAGATTAAACGAGAACTTACCAGTTTGAAGTTTGATCTGTATTTTATGAGGAGTTACGATGAGGGATTACGTGCCCTCCGCTCCCACCCTCTTATGATCATATCACAAACTGGTATATCTTTGATAATCTTACTATGTTAGATCATTATAGGTTCCTGTGACCTCACACCGCTGCTTTGAAGAATGACACGCATGCGTTGTAAGCGGGTTAAAGGGTGGTGGGTGTATGGAACAAGCTGCCAGAGGAGGTAGTTGAGGCAGGGACTATCCCAACATTTCAGAAACTGTTAGACTGATACATGGATAGGACAGGTTTGGAGGTATGGACCAAAAGCAGGTAGCGTAGCTGGGACATGTTGGCGGGCGTGGGCAAGTTGCGCCGAAGGGCCTGTTTTCACACTGTATCACTATGACTACATTATAGCTCCACCATGCATGAACGCATCAAAATCAAGTGATCGAGTTTTATTGCCATACATTCAAGTACAGAAACATAGAAAATAGGTGCAGGAATAGGCCATTCAGCCCTCCAAGCCAGCACTGCCATTCAATATGATCATGGCTGTTCATCTAAAATCAGTACCTCTTTTCTGTTTTTTTCCCCATATCCCTTGATGTCGTTAGCCCCAAGAACTAAATGTAACTCTCTCTTGAAAACATCCAGTGAATTGGCCTGCACTGCCTTCTGTGGCAGTGAATTCCACAGATTCACAACTCTCTGTGTGAAGAAAGTTTGTTCTCATCTCAGTCCTAACTGACCCACCCATTATTCTTAAACTGTGACTCCTGGTTCTGAACTCCCCCAACATCGGGAACATTTTTCCTGCAGTTACAGTAAGTGAAAATCTAGCAGGCAAGCAGGATGCTTTCTTAGAACACTCCCATTTGAAGTCCACTATCTTCCACCGTTTCTACCCAGTGCTTGGTACTTACTTCCAGCAGCCACTGGTTGTCCTCCAGGATGCACCGAGCTGCAACCTGATCCATGCCGGTCACCTGGGCGAATTTGGCACAGAGACTCTCACGGCAGCGGCGCAACGCTTCTGACGCCTCCAACGGCCCGGGACTCTTGCACTGAGGCTGCTCCATGGCCAGATCTGCAGTGAGCGACTCGCCAGCCTAGCAAACACTCGCCAGCCCCGCTCCCCGTCTGCATCTGTCCCCGCCACCGCTTCTGCTTCCAACACCCGCGGCCCATGCAGTTGATATGAGTTTTGACATTTTCGTTGATCACAGAATTTTTCACGACAGAACGTGAGAATTTTGTGATCAGCGTGAGAATTTGGCGAAATGGCTGATTCGTACGCTCAATGCATGAGAGTTGGCAACCCTGCCTCTCTATCCCCCTCTCTCTCTCCCCTCATTCTCTCCTCCTCTCTCTCCACTCTCTGTCCAACTCTCCCTGTCCTCTCTCTCTCCCCCTCTCTTTCTCTCCCCTCTCTGCCTCTCCTTCACCTCACTCTCCCCTCTCTCTCCCCCTTCTCTCTCCCCCTCTGTCTCCCTCTCTCTCCTCTCACCCCTCTCAGTCTCCCCTGTCTCCCCCCCTCTCCCCTTCTCTCTCTCTTCTCTCTCCTCTTCTCTCTCTCCTCCTCTGTCTCTCCCTCTCTCTCCTCTCATCCCCTCTCAGTCTCCCCTGTCTCCCCCCCTCTCTCTCCCCTTCTTCTCCTCTCTCTCTCCCCTCTCTCTTTCGCCCCCTCTCTCTCCCTCTCTCTCACTCCCTCTCTCTGCCTCACATCTCTCTACCCCTCTCTCTCTCCTCCTCCGTCTCGCATCCTCGATCCTCTTTCTCCCCCCCCCTCCCTCCCTCTCCCTCTCCCTCTCTCCTCCCTCCTCTCTCCCACACTCCCCTCTCTCCCCCCTTGCTCTCTACCCCTCTCTCTCCCCTCTCTCTTTCTCCTCTATCTCTATCTCCTCTTTCTCTTTCCCCCCCTCTCTCTCTCTCCCCAGGTTTCCTCTGTAATTCATCATTTCTCTTTTCCTCCCTCTCCCTCACCCCCCTCTCTTTACCACCCTCTCCCTTCCCCCCCCTCTCTCCCTCTCCCCTTCTCTCCTACCCTGTCGCCTCCCCTCTCTCTTTTCCCTCTCTCTCTTCATCTCTCCCCCTCTCATTCCCCCTCTCCCTCCCTCCCCCTCACTCTTACCCCTCTCTCTCTCTTACCCTCTCTCTCTTTCTCTCCCTCTCTCCCTTACCTCTCTCTCCCACCTCTCTCTCTCCCTCCTCCCCCCCCACACCTTACCCCCCCCCCCCCCCCTCTCTCCTTTCACACCCTCTCTCTCCCCCTCCCTGTCTCCTTCCCCGCTCTATCCCCCTCCCTTTGAGAGTCTCTGTCCCTTCGGCACAGAGACTCTCACGGAAGCGGCGCAACGCTTCCGACCAAAGATCCTATAGCTCGCTATAGGTTCATTGCTTCCGACGCCTCAGACGGCCCGGGACTCTTGCACTGCTCCATGGCCGGAGCTGCAGCAAGCGACTCACCAGCCCCGCAAACACTCACCAGCCCGCTAACACTCGCCATCCCCGGCTCCCCGCATCTGTCCCCGCCGCTGGTTCTGCTTCCATCCCTCCCTCAGCCCGGGCTCTCCAACACCCGTGCCCATGCAGTTTATATGAGTTTTGAAATGTTCGTTGATCTCAGAATTTCTCACGGCAGAGCGTGAGAAATTTGTGATCAAGTTCAAGTGAGTTTATTGTCATGTGTCCCTGTATAGGACAATGAAATTCTTGCTTTGCTTAAGCACACAGAAAATAGTAGGCATTTACTACAAAACAGCAAGCTCCAGATCAGCGAGTGAGCGCAAGAATTTGGCCTAATGAGTAATTCTCACGCTCAAAGCGTGAGAGTTTGCAGCCCTGTCTGTAGTCTATCAGCCTCTATTTTGCCACACTTATCTCCCAGCTGCAACTAGTGACAGCCACACGGTTACAAAGGTTACATACCAGTTTAGAGTTTGAATCACTGGGAATACAAAGCTACAAATGAATTACTAAGAATACAAAGGTACAACAGTAGAAATATGTAGAAATGTGTAGAAATATGAAGAAATATGCAGATTCTCCAGCATCTGCAGTTCCTTCTTAAACAGTAGAAATATGTAACTTGTTTACCAAAGGGTATTGGTAAATGATTTAATTAAATGACTAATAATAACTTGAGTGTGCTGCTAAACGACAAACAATCACTTGAGTATTAAGTAAAATAGCTGAAGTCTGATTAAGGAACATAGCTGACGTCTGAGTGGAAGTGGTGGAGGCAGGTTCGATTTTATCATTTAAAAATAAATTGGATAGGTATATGGATGGGAAAGGAATGGAGGGTTATGGTCTGTGTGCAGGTAGATGGGACTAGGAGAAAATAATTATTCGGCACGGACTTGTAGGGCCGAGATATCCTGTTTCCGTGCTGTAATTGTTATATGGTTATATTTAGTAGTATTCCATCAGCAAGGTCTGTTTTTCTTGAGGGCCGGATTTGTCTTCTCCCGATAGCAATGGGAGCTGCGTTACAATAGCTTCCACTAGGAGAGACTTGATATAGGGGAAAGCACATCCGCCAAAAGTGCGATCCCAATAGTCAATCCAATCTTAATCACCCATGCTCCCCAGCCTCCCAACATGCTTTCCAGCCAACCAAAAAGTTGATGTCTAAACCCTGCATTTTGTTTGACCTCGCTCCTTAGGTTTCTTAATTTATTCAGTGCTGTAGTAAAGGATCCCTCCTGGCTGATGTTGTTGGGGATAAAGGTACAGCAGTGTTCCTCAAAGAGGACACAAACACCGCCTTTCTCAGCCAACAACCAATCCAGGGCCTGCTTATTCTGCCATGCCATCTTACTAGTGGCATCAAGTTGGTCCCCTAAGGTCGACAGTGCATCCTCGGTATCTATATTACTAAAAGTCTGTTCTTGACTGGTTTTGGCCATCTGTGCTGTGATTTCCGAGAGACCATCATTTCCGAGCGACCGACCGGCCGTCATTTTTGGCCACCTCGCTCAGAGCCCCCCTCCGCCGCATGTGTGCCAAGGATTTTTCCCGTTGATGAAAATTGACAGAGATATTAATGTTTTTACAAAATTCCCCATTCTCTCTACTGCCCCTGCTGGAGGGAGGGGGAGGGACTATAAAACCAGGAAGTGGTGTGCCTCAATCAGTCTCTGCAAGTGGTGTGCCTCAATCAGAGCTCTGAATTACATTGACAAATGTCTACAGCACTGTGAGAACCCTTAATTTGGTTTGAAAATGAAAATATGGTTAGAGGTAAAAAAGCACTACCTGCAAATGGTAGTTTGGGTTGGGTTGAAGTAAAAAGGCACTATCTCTCTCTCTCTCTCTCTCCCATCCTCTCCCTTTCCCTCTCTCTCTCTCTCTCTCTCCCCCTATCCCTCTCTCTCTCTCTCCCCCCCCCCTTCCCTCTCCCTCCCCCCCCCTGTCCCCCTCTCTCTTCCCCTCTCTATCCCCCCCCCCCCCCTCTCTCTCTCCCTATCCTCTCCCCCCTTTCCTCTCTCTCCCCCTCTCCTCTCTCCTCCTCCTCCCTCTTCCCCCCCCTCCTCCTCTCTCCCCCCCCCTCTCTCCCCTCTCCCTCCCCCCTCCTCTCCTCCCCCCCCCCCTCCTCTCCCCCCCTCTCCTACCCCCCTCTCCTCCCCATCTCCTCCCTCCCCCTCTCCTCTCCCCCCTCTCCTCCCCCCTCTCCTCTCCCCCTGTCCTCTCCCCCCTCCCTCTCCCCCCCCTCCTCTCCCCCCCTCTCCCCCCCCCCCTCTCTCTCTCTCTCCCCCGTCTTTTTCTCCCCTCCTCCATCCCCTCACCCACTGTCCCTCCCCTAAAAACCCCCACCCCTCCCCCCTCCCTTCCCCCCTCCCTCAACCTCCCTCCCCCTCCCTCCCCACCTCTCCCCCTCCCCTCACCTCACCCCCCTCTCAGCACCCCCCCTCTCTCTCTCCCCCTCTCTCCTCCCCCCCCCCCACCTTTCCCCCCTCACCCACCCTCCCTCTTCTCCTCCTCTCCACCATCCCTCTCCCTCTTGCCCCCTCTCTCTGTGTCTCTGTCTCTCTCTCTGTCTCTGCCCCTTCTCTCTCTGCCCTCACTCTCTAACCCCCCTCCCCCTCTCTAGATGTGACTGCAAGTTGGGGGCTATGCGTCAGTAGATAGGGTGGTTATGGGGTAAAAGGAGCAGATTAATAATATTAATATAATATCAAGGGGGGTAATTAACGTGAGTGCCGGGGGGGCGGGGGGGATAGTTAGTGTGTGTGATGCTGCATGCCGCCTCCCCCCCCACAACCGCACATTGGGGGAACAGATCCAACGGGTCTGCACTTGGCCTAGTAATTAATAAACCTCTGTTGGTTATAATCAATATAGTTGACTTTTCCGTGTTTTTAGCAGGCGTAATCCAAAGAAGTATTGACTCCAGCCTTGCAGTAATTTCATTCCTGGCTTTAAATTCATTATGGATTCCTCTAGGTTGGCCTTTTACATCCAGATAAACTCCTTCAGGTAATGAATCAAACGCTTTCTTCCTACGGGTTTTTGCGAACACCTTCATTGGATTTATTATGAGAACGGATTGTGCCAACATCACCCTGGCACGCAATCCAGTCCAATGGAGCGGGAGTGTGTTTCTGGGCTTACTCCCACACATCCAAAACCTCTCAGCTACAGCCACATCTGCTGTCAAAATAGCCGTGCACTGTTGGAGTATAATAGTAGTATTGGCCCTGGGCACGTCCTCAGCCAATTGGTACTGGTTCTTGTGATTACATATCCGCGCCCTGCTACAGCGGCCTGGAAAAGTTCCTACTGGATGTGTGCCATTTGCCTCATGGTAGCATTCATACTGTGCTGTAGTTGTAACTTCAATCCCTAGTGGTGGCTCGGGGTAGGGTTTTCTTACCTGTCTGATGTTCTATAGAGTGCATTGGACAGCCGCAAGCATCATGTGTGTCGATCCTGTTGCATTTAAACACTGTATTGGGCAATGAGACACGTCTGTCCAGCGTGTTATATTTCGCTAGAATTCTGCACAATGTATATAATTATGAGGTTCCGGTATAGCTAATATTCTTTCTTTAGCTTTGGCACATATTATACATTGTGGCAATTTAAACATTTTTGCCGTATAACACGCCCACTTGTACAAATCATTCGTGGCAGCGTTGAGCCAAGTGACTGAGCTCGCACCAGTTTCAACCTTCGGTTTCGCACCTGATTTCCTGACCCATGTGAAGTAATGGTGTTATCAGTCCCAGGCCAGGTCTGCAAAGTCGATGGTCTCAAAGTCTGAGTAGGGAGTATCCATATCAGGTTCCCCTGGGCATCCTTCAACCATGTCGCCATTAGAAGGACAACGCCTACCAGGAGAAGTGCAATCACCCACAACCTCTTCCTCACCAGGGTCGGAACCCCCACTTTCTCCGAATATGTCATTTACAGTCTGGTCAACGCCTCGTTCTTCCCCTGTGTCCTCGTCCTCTTGTGCACTTACCTCAAGGTTATACTTGGGCCGTGCTGGCGGAATAGCCCTTGTGCAATGATTAAGGTGGTATGGATCGGCCCTCCACCTGTACTGCTGTAGGTGAGGCCTTAGTTACTGTGAATGGTCCTTCCCTTCTTGGTTCATTCCATTTTCTTCGAAAGGCTCGCACATAAACTTGGTCTCCGGGCTTAATCGGTCCTTCCTCCTGGTCCGCCTCCGGCTCCTTTTGCTTGAATGAATGAATCAATGATATCTTTATTTCGAACGATTTAAAAAAAATAAAAATAAAAAAAAAGATGAAAATGAATAAATAAAAGGAAAATTATATATATATACATACACACATACATATACATATATACATACATACATACATATACACATATACACACATACACATGACATATATGTGCATACATAACTTAAAAAATCAAAAGCCAATTTCAACATAATACACATTAGACTCGTTTGAAAGTGATAGGAAGAAGCCTATGCTTGTCAAGTCCTACCCCCATTCTTCACCATTAACAAATGCAAAATTCAATAAAATAAACTAAACAGACAATTCAACTAAAACTACTCCAATCAAGCTATTAAGAAAAAAAGAACAAAAAAAAGAAAAGAACAAAAAGAATAATCACCATTAACATCTGTGAGATTTACATTCTCCTTCCTCATTACTGTACTTTTCAAAGATATATCTTTTGTACATTTTTTTAAATTGCATTATATTCATACTTTGTTTAATCGTTTCGTCAAGATCATTCCACAAAACCACCCCACAAATGGAAATACACATACTTTTAAAATTGGTCCGAGCATAATGCTGTTTCAAGTTTAGTTTCCCACTAAAGTTATAACCCCCCCCTCTCTGTCTTTGAACAGTTTTTGTATGTTTACAGGTAGCAGTTTATTTTTTGCTTTATAAATTATTTGTGGAGTCTTAAATTCTTCCAGATCCTTAATCTTTAAGGTGTGTAATTTTAAATACAGTATATTGGTGTGTTCATGATATCCTACATTGTTTACTATACGAATAGCTCTTTTTTGTAGTGTGCTTAGTGATTGTAAGGTGGTTTTGTAGGTGTTGCCCCATACTTCCACACAGTAATTTAAATACGGTATATAAATGCTTTTCCTGTGCATAAATAGACTTATGATCATAGTTAGCTGTTGCATATATTGTTTAAGTGTGTGTGACGCTGTTCTTGTTAATAAAGGCTGACCCATTGTCAGAGCTAATAATTGTTGGTATGCCAAACCGTGGAATTACCTCATTTGTTTAAGTTCTACGTCTAATTGCTCCAAACTTGGTCCTTTATATGTACCTCTTTGTTTGGGCACCGGCATGGATCTGCCGGTGAACATTTCGTGTGGTGTGAGGTGAGTCGGTCGATTAGTTTGCATACGGCAGCTCATCAATACCAATGGCAGGGCATCAATCCAATTCAATTTTGTAGTGGCACAAATCTTGTTTAGTTTGGCTTTTAATGCCCATTCACCCTTTCTACCATGCCCTGTGACTGAGGGTGGTAAGCACATCAACATCTTTGTTTCACCCTTAAGGCCTGCAGTACCAGCTTAACTGTTCTTTTTAATAAAGGCTGACCCATTGTCGGAGCTAATTATTGTTGGTATGCCAAACCGTGGAATTACCTCATTTGTCAACAATTTCACCACCGTACCCGCCCCTAGGTCTTTGGACGGTACAGCCTCCACCCATCTACTGAATCGATCAATTATTACCACGAGGTGTCATTTGCCGCATACTGTTTTCAACATGTCCACATAGTCGATGACCAAATGTGTGAATGGCCCCTCGGGCACCGGTATGTGACCGATAGGTGTCGTTATGCCCTTTTTGACAATATTTTGTGCACATACTTCACACCGGGACAAAACGTGATCTACTGAAGCCTGTAGATAAAGTGACGAGAAACCATCCTTCTTTACCTTTATGACTTCCCTCCTTGCGCAATGATCTAGTCCATGTGCTTCTGAAATGAGAATGGTCAACAGGGGTGTAGGTGCCACTAACAGGCCTTCGTCGGTGGTCCACAAGCCATCCGTGTTTGGCTTGGCTCCCCTCCGCCCCCACACCGTTTGTTCAGCTCATGTAGCCTCGCTCTGCATTTCAATGATATCCTCCTTTGTGGGCTCTGTGTCCAGGTTTACCTGAGGTGCAATTATTCCAGATGCTGTGTCAGCTGCTTCATCCGCTGCATGTTAATGCCTTTATCAGGTCTGAAATGTGTTGAAAATGTTGTATGGGATCCCAATGACTTTTCTTGAAGCCCCTTTGCTTCCATACTGCACCAAATAGATGGCAGACTCCGTGTGCATAAGCCAAATCTGTGTGGATATCCACTTTTTCCACCCTCCATCATTTCACATGCTGCTGTTAAAGCCTTAATCTCTGCCAGTTGGGCTGAACAAGGTTGCTGACAAGCCTCCAACCTGATGGGCTGAAACCCTGCTTGGTCCTGTTGCACCACTGCAAATCCTGCATGATTGCCATCATGGTCCCAATAGCATGACCCATCTACAAACAGGACTTTTTATCCTTATCATTCATTGGCTCGGATTCTAAATCCGCTCTTAATTTAGAGAATATCGTCGTCTGACCCACTCAGTCATGGGGCTCCCCCTCATGACCAAGTGGGATATAGTCAGCTATGTTACTCGTAGTACATCTTTGTATGGTGATATCTGGAAATGTCAATAGCATCTGATACACTGTTATTATAGCCGGTGTAAGTACAAATTTTCCTTTTTCCAACAGCTCTGTTACTTAATGGTGGGTATATCTGATCACAGGATAGCCCATAGTCACAGACGATGCTTTCTCATAAGCTTAGTACACCACAGCCAGTCCCTGATAACAAGGTGCATAACCCTGAGCCACCTCATCCAATCTTGTGCTGTAATACGCAACAGGCTGCTTCCCCTTTCCTACACCTGTTTCCTGTGTCAATACTGCTGCCGCATACCCCGACTGCAATTCCTGCTTAATTGTGTGAAAAGCCGTTTCTGCCTCATCATTCCACTGCAGAACATTCTTTAGGCTTGTTTGGCCTGCTTCCTTCATTATCTTTCTCAATGGCATTACAATTTCACCCTATTCTCCAATCCAGTCCGAACTGTATCCTGCCCTTCCTAAAAACATCATCATCTGTCTTACTGTCTGAGGCTTGGGAGCTTTGGTTATTGCCTCTATCTGGTTTGGCGCTATCGTTTTTATTCCTTTGGAGATTAATCATCCTAAGTATTCTACCTGTTGCACACAAAACTGCAACTTTTTCCTAGACACTTTATGACCTCCGCATGCCAGCCTCTCCAGAAGAGCCACAGTATCTTGTTCACATTGTTCCTCAGTTTCAGAGCAAATCAACGAATCATCCACTTACTGTATCAGTGTACTGTCCAAGGCTATGCCTTCCAAATCTGCCTTTAGCTCCTGATTGAACACATGAGGCGAGTGTTTGAATCCCTTCGTCATCCTGGTGTAAGTGTACTGAACACCCCTATAGGTAAAAGCAAACAAACACTGACACTGGTCTGCTAAGGTCACACTGAAGAATGCTGAACACAGATCAATCACTGAAAAGTAAGCTGCCTCCAGTGGAACATTGGTCAGCAGTGTGTGCGGATTCGGAACCACCGCTGGCCAATCTCTCACCACCTTGTTCACTGCTCGCAGATCCTGCACTAGCCTCCACCTTGACCTGTCGGTCTTTAAAACTGGTAACAGTGTAGTGTTGCAGGGACTACGTGTTTTGATAAGAACTCCTACCTCCACTAGACCCTGTATCGTTGATGCTATACCATCCTCTGCCTCTGGCTTGAGAGGGTTCTGCGGTCTCCAGGGTGGAACTGCTCCGTGTTTTAATTTTATCTCTACCAGACTTGCAGATTTCACCATTCCAACATCTGTGTCATATTGTGACCACAAGCCAGATGGCAACTCGTTTAACCTCTCCTCCTTTGTCCGACCTGCTGTTTTCAACACAGGAAGCTGTTGCTGGGGGTTAATTTCGACCTCTTTCATCATGCCCACCATATCTATATTGACTATTATATTAATGTAATTATTGTCTTCAGATATCCATACTTTTGGAGCAATCTTTCTCCAGTTTCTACCAGTGCCTGCTTTTCTCACCAGGGGTCACAACTCCCTAGACTGATATCCCTTATTTACAAATAATGTCACGCGAGGTGCAGCCCCCACCAGCCTGTACCATTTCTCCAGGAAGGTGTCCCATTCAATCTGCAAGGCTGCCCCTTGCCTCCCAATAATTATTGCTTCTGCTCTCAAGTGGTGCCGACCACATGTTCCTGTACGCCACATTCTCTCCTGCACTACATCCTGGGTTTCCTCAAAGTATATCGTACAGTGCAGCTCAGACTTGGGCAGGATTGCTTTGGGTAAAATGGTTAGTACTCCCTTCTCCCACTTGCTCCAGGTTTTCCAGATTTGATCTTCTACGTCCCCTATCCAACCTACGATAGCTCTGCTAGCTTCCTGCCTTATCATTTGGGCACTCGACTTTCCACACTCAAACCATTTCTGGTACATTACAATTTTAGTTCCAGTTTCAGCAGGGCGTCCCTACCTAACAAATTAATGGGAGTCCCTTTCGACACTAATATTGGCAATACTATCTGTTTGTTACTCATTTTTACACTCACAGGGGTTGTGCATCATGTTAACCAATGTTTTCCCAAGAACCCTACAGTTTTAACACATTTTCCTGACATGGGAAGATGGGAGGCATATTGTGGTTGCACACAAGTATAGGTAGCTCCAGTGTCTATCAGCATGGGTGTTAACTGTCCCCGAAAACCACCTGAACCATTGGTTCCTCCTCTGCCTCTCCAGAACAAGGGGTCACTGTTTAAGGATAAGGGGGAAATCTTTTAGGACTGAGATGAGGAAAATATTTTTCACACAGGGAGTGGTGAATCTCTGTAATTATCTGCCACAGAAGGTAGTTGAGGCCAGTTCATTAGCTATATTTAAGAGGGAGTTCGATGTGGCCCTTGTGGCTAAAGGGATCAGGGGGTATGGAGAGAAGGCAGGTACGGGATACTGAGTTGGATGATCAGCCATGATCATATTGAATGGCAGTGCAGGCTCGAAGGGCCGAATAGCCTACTCCTGCACCTATTTTCTATGTTTCTATGTTATCATTGGGTAGTGTCCCTTCCCATCCGGGTTCTCTGGGCACCCCTAATATCTAGCATAGGGGTTCATGGGTCCAGCCGGGCTTTCAATCGGGTCCGCTGGGGCTGTCCCTGGGGCCAGGTATTGTCCACCCACCCACTGGTACCTGTTGGTTTGGGCCAGGCCATGGATGGTGCGGACAGTCCTTCCTCAAGTGCCCTATCTGATTGCATCCCCAGCACTCCATATCAACTACCTGTCTTCTTACTGGCCTCCCTCGTCCCCCTCCTTGTAATCCTCCCCCTTGTGGTCCCCAGTCCTGTCTGGGCTGGTTTCCTGATTTACCTCATCCCTGATAGGGCATTTGAAGGAATGTCCCAAAGACATTTATTATTGGCATAGGGGTTTTCCGGCACTTGTCTGGGTCTGGCATAGAACTCACTCTGTTGTTACGGCAAGCATTTTCTTTCCTTTTTCACGCTCTTTCCTTTTTAGTTCGTCAAGCTCATTTGTACCAGTTTTCTTTGCACGTCCTCCTGTTGGTCAGTCAGTCTTTTATTATCTTTGCGATATTTGTCGACTGCATGGACCAAGTGGTCCCTGAACTGGACGTGGGATAAAGTTGACCATCCCACCACCTCCTCCAGCCTGGACTTCACTTGAGAGGGCATGGCATCCACAACAGCAGTCCGGAACAAAGTGGTCATCAGCTCATTGCCGTCTATTCCTTGTTCGGTTTCAAGTCTCCATATTTTCAACTGACCCTCTAGATAAGCTGCTGGGTTTTCTGTGTCCCGCAGTGAGTCCCCCTTTAATGCCTTGGGGTCTACTTTAAGCTGGTAATTGTACCTGAGGGCCTGCCCTACCACCTGCCTGACTAGGTCAAATGGTTGACCGTCAACCAGTGGATTATTCACTGCGTTTTTTACGCCTGCCTTTTCGAGGAGTTCCGCCAGTTTTGTGGTTCCTATTACTTTCACCAGTAGTGCCTTCAAATCTCCCATATCGCTGATATTCTCAAATCGGCAATATTCGTACTGTGGTTTCCTCCTCAAAGGCCCTTCTCCGTTTTCCTGCCCCATCATATATATTAGGCAGAGCGTTTTTCAGCCATTCAAGGTCCTGTGTCCCCCAAGGAACATTCTGTGTCTTTCCTGCTCATTTCGCAAGCAACGGCATCATTCCACTCCTCCGCTCCTGTCTCATTTCTACTTCCCACTCCGGGGGTCATCATCGTAAACTATGCCATGCTGGTCTTTCTCAGGCCGCTTCTCTTCTCTCCTTCTCTATGCGTGCTCCCAATTTCTTTAATCTAATCTCCTGATCTATTGACTCCTTTAACCTTCTTCTATGCTCCCTTTCTTCCATATCCCTCTCATCGCTTTCTGATACAAATTCATTCCCATAGCTCCCTTGCATTCCCGCCGTGCTGCCTTGCTCCTGTTCTCTGCTTGCTGCGAGGCATGTCTCATACGCTGCCTGGTTCTTAATGTTCTGGAGGTTCTACAACCTCATAATGTCTACTACCAATTCCTTTTCTTCGTGCCTCAACCTTTCCTTCTCATGCTGTCCTCTCATTTGTCTATATTCTTTTTTTTCCTCCTCATCCTCCAAAGTTGTGACTTCTCCCGCTATTTCCACTATTCATAGAAAAATAAAACATAGAAAATAGGTGCAGGAGTAGGCCATTCGGCCCTTCGAGCCTGCACCGCCATTCAATATGATCATGGCTGATCATCCAACTCAGTATCCTGTACCTGCCTTCTCTCCATATCCCCTGATCCCTGTAGCCACAAGGGCCACATCTAACTCCCTCTTAAATATAGTCAATGAACTGGCCTCAACTACCTTCTGTGGCAGAGAATTCCAGAGATTCACCACTCTCTGTGTGAAAAATGTTTTTCTCGTCTTGCTCCTAAAAGACTTCCCCCTTATCCTTAAACTGTGACCCCTTGTCTGGACTTCCCTAACATCGGGAACAATCTTCCTGCATCTAGCCAGTCCAACCCCTTAAGAATTTTGTAAGTTTCAATAAGATCCCCCCTCAATCTTCTAAATTCTAGCGAGTACAAGCCGAGGCTATCCAGTCTTTCTTCATGTGAAAGTCCTGACATCCCAGGAATCATTCTGGTGAACCTTCTCTGCACTCCCTCTATGGCAAGAAAGTCTTTCCTCAGATTAGGAGACCAAAACTGTATGCAATACTCCAGGTGTGGTCTCACCAAAACCCTGTACAACTGCAGTAGAACCTCCCTGCTCCTATACTCAAATCCTTTTGCTATGAATGCTAACATACCATTCGCTTTCTTCACTGCCTGCTGCACCTGCATGCCTACTTTCAATGACTGGTGTACCATGACACCCAGGTGTCGTTGCATCTCCCCTTTTCCTAATCTGCAACCATTCAGATAAAGTCTACTTTCCTGTTTTTGCCACCAAAGTGGATAACCTCACGTTTATTATACTGCATCTGCCATGCATTTGCCCACTCACCCAGCCTATCCAAGTCACCTCGCAGCCTCCTTGCATCCTCCTCACAGCTAACACTGCCCCCCGGCTTCGTGTCATCTGGAAACTTGGAGATGTTGCATTCAATTCCCTCGTCCAAATCATTAATATATATTGTAAATAGCTGGGGTCCCAGCACTGAGCTTTGCGGTACCCCACTAGTCACTCCCTGCCATTGAGAAAAGGATCCGTTTATTCCTACTCTTTGCTTCCTGTCTGCCAGCCAGTTCTCTATCCACATCAATACTGAACCCCCAATACCGTGTGCTTTAAGTTTGTATACTAATCTCTTATGTGGGAACTTGTCGAAAGCCTTCTGAAAGTCCAGATATAACACATCCACTGGTTCTTCCTTATCCACTCTACCAGTTACATCCTCGAAAAATTCTATGAGGATCGTCAGACATGATTTACCTTTCATAAATCCATGCTGACTTTGTCCAATGAATTCACCGCTTTCCAAATGTGCGGCTATCCCATCTTTAATAACTGACTCTAGCAGTTTCCCCACTCCCGATGTTAGACTAACTGGTCTGTAATTCCCAGTTTTCTCTCTCCCTCCCTTTTTAAAAAGTGGGGTTACATTAGCTACCCACCAATCCTCAGGAACTACTGCAGAATCTAAAGAGTTTTGAAAAATTATCACTAATGCATCCACTATTTCTGGGGCTACTTCCTTAAGTACTCTGGGATGCAGCCTATCTGGCCCAGGGGATTTATCGCCCTTTAGTCCATTCAATTTGCCTAACACCACTTCCCGGCTAACCTGGATTTCACTCAATTCCTCCATCTCATCTGACCGCCGATCCCCTGCTATTTCTGGCAGATTATTTTTGGCTTCCCTAGTGAAAACAGAACCAAAGTAGTTATTCAATTGGTCTGCCATGTCTTTGTTCCCCATGATCAATTCACCTGTTTCTGACTGCAAGGGACCTACATTTGTTTTAACTAATCTTTTTCTCTTCACATATCTATAAAAACTTTTACAGTCAGTTTTTATGTACCCTGCCAGTTTTCTTTGATAATCTATTTTCCCTTTCCTAATTATGCCCTTTGTCCTCCTCTGCTGGACTCTGAATTTCTCCCAGTCCTCTGGAAGGCTGTTTTTTCTGGCTAATTTGTATGCTTCATCTTTTGCTTTGATACTATCCCTGATTTCCCTTGTTAACCACAGATGCACTACCTTCCCTGATTTATTATTTTGCCGAACTGGGATGAACAATTGTTGTAGTTCATCCATGCAGTCTTTAAATGCCTTCCATTGCATATCTGGCAGTGGCAAACCTGCCTGCCAGAATGCTGGTCCCCCACCTGTTAAGATGCAATCTGTCCCTTTTGTGCAGTTCCTCCTTACTCCAAAACAGATTACAGATACCTAAGAATCTAAATCCCTGCCCCGTGCACCAGTTCCTCAGCCACCCATTCAGGTCTCATATCCCCCTGTTCCTGCTCTCGCCAGCACGAGGAACTGGAAGCAAACCGGAGATAACAACCCTGGAGGTCCTGCTTTTCAGCATTTTTCCGAGCTCTCTAAAGTCACGCTGCAGAATATTCATCCCCGTATTTCCGACATCGTTTGTGCCAACATGCACAACCACTTCCGGCTGTTCACCTTCGCCCTTGAGGATTTTCTGCACTCTGTCCGTGACATCCTGGATCCTGGCACCTGGAAGGGGCATTGCTTTTACCAAGGGGCATTACCAAGGGGCACCAAAAGATTCCTTTTACCAAGGGGCATTGTTTTGCACCATCTGGCCCGGGGTAGGGAGGGGGATTCCCAGGGTCTTTTAAACTGGAATATAAGATTGATCCTTTATCCTGGATCCCCTGACCCTCGGACTGCTTCTCGGGCTCCCTCCCTTCTTCCTTGCTTGTGTTCCTTACCAGGTAAGCTCTCCTCAGTCTTTCTTCTTCTGGCCTAAACAAGTTAAGCGCATCTAATTCCTTTTCCCTTTTCTTTTTCCGTGTCTCCGTTTTATCTTTGCGTCTATAGTTTTTAATCAATACAGGTACTTCCATTTCATCACACATGTCTATATTGGAAGTGCCTTCTTTGGGCCACTTTATAGTCAACGTTTCCATTCTTTTTCCCCACTTCTCAGTTCTTTTTAACATCTTCTTTGGCTATGGGGAACTTTTTACTTAATATTTCATCCGCAGTTAGTGGTTGTCTTGTTCAGTGCACTTTAATTAATACAGTCACAATTAATACAGTCCTCCTCCGTCCTTGTACTTACTATATTACCTTATACTATTCTTATTGCTACTCTACTTTCTGCTACTCTACAATACTACCAATGTGTAAACGGTTTCCGTTATCTACTTATCTCATATTCGTATTTTGCCCATACAAACCCCTAGTCACCTAAGGCGGTATCTGCAAAATACTTTATTCTGCCCGTGCAAACCTTTGATCTCCCAGGGTGGTATCCACAGAATGCCTCATCCATTCAATCTCTTTCTCCCTCAGGGTGGAATCCACGAGGTCTAATTTATATCGCACAGTGCTATACTTTTGTTGCTCACCACACAGCGCAGCCTTCTCGGACAATCTTCCAGGTCACCTTTTTAGAACAATTTTGTGCCAGGTTTGTTGGATGGGAGAGGCCCTTTTGATCGCCCAGACGCTTCTGTGTCCCCAGCGGCCCCCGTCTCAACAGGTTACTAGTCCAAATAAAGCGGAAAACCACCTACCTTTTTTGTGGGTGGCCATCCTTTTCCTCTTGTCCCGGTGAGCCTCCATGGGGCTAGGAAGCGCCCTTGGCTGGTCGTCCTTTACCAAACTGGCCTCTTTCTGATCCTGCCTCCTACGCCAATTTTGTCATGGTTACCAAACCTCAGAGTTGGATAAGATGACACTGACTGGAACAAACAACGACTGGAACAATCAGAATGACTACCGCCCGACTGCTCACACACTGCAGCGGTCAGCTCCTTTTTATTACAGGTTTTCAGTCATATCTCTTCTACCTTATCTTGCATACACATACTCCTCTTGTACACATCAATCTTCTATACTGACACTCTCTGCCTCGCCACCATTAACTGCCATTATTGGTTCAGTCTTATCTCAATTCTTATATCTCTTCCCATGTCTCTGCTTCTTTCGCTTCCCTTATTTACTGTCTTGGTCTGTTCTAACTCATCTATCACCCTCTATTTCATAGAAACATAGAAACATAGAAAATAGGTGCAGGAGGAGGCCATTCGGCCCTTTGAGCCAGCACCGCCATTTATTGTGATCATGGCTGATCGTCCCATATCAATAACCCGTGCCTGCCTTCTCCCCCTATCCCTTGACTCCACTAGCCCCTAGAGATCTATCTAACTTTCTCTTAAATCCATCCAGTGATTTGGCCTCCACTGCCCTCTGTGGCAGGGAATTCCATAAATTCACAACTCTCTGGGTGAAAAAGTTTTTTCTCACCTCAGTCTTAAATGACCTACACTTTATTCTAAAACTGTGGCCCCTGGTTTTGGATTTACCCAACATTGGGAACCAACATTGCCTCCTCACCTCAGTCTTAAATGACCTACACTTTATTCTAAAACTGTGGCCCCTGGTTCTGGATTTACCCAACATTGGGAACGTTTTTCCCGCATCTAGCTTGTCCAGTCCTTTTATAATTTTATATGTTTCTATAAGACCCCCCCTCATCCTTCCAAACTCCAGTGAATACAAGCCTAATCTTTTCAATCTTTCCTCATATGACAATCCCGCCATCCCAGGGATCAATCTCGTGAACCTACACTGCACTGCCTCAATCACAAGGATAAACCATATAAACCATATAAACCATATAACAATTACAGCACGGAAACAGGCCATCTCGACCCTTCTAGTCCGTGCCGAACACGTATTCTCCCCTAGTCCCATATCACTGCGCTCAGACCATAACCCTCCATTCCTTTCCCATCCATTAGGATGCTCCTAATTCCCTCTTCCAAATCATTAATATATATGGTAAACAGTTGCGGCCCCAACACCTTGCCTTGCCACTGCCTGCCATTCTGAAAAGGACCCGTTCACTCCTGCTCTTTGTTTCCGGTCTGCCAACCAATTTTCTATCCATGTCAACACCCTACCCTCAATACCATGAACTCTAATTTTAGTCACCAGTCTCCCGTGCAGGACCTTATCAAAGGCTTTCTGAAAGTCTTGATATACAACATCTGTTGGCACCCCTTCATCAATTTTACTTGTCACATCGTCAAAATATTCCAGAAGATTAGTCGAGCATGATTTCACTTTCATAGCTGGGGCTATGACAGAAATATTTCAAATGTCATTAGAAACGGGAATAGTGCCGGAGGATTGGCGTACTGCGCATTTTGTTCCATTGTTTAAAAAGGATTCTAAGAGTAAACCTAGCAATTACAGACCTGTTAGTTTGACGTCAGTGGTGGGCAAATTAATGGAAAGGATACTTAGAGATAATATATATAAGCATCTGGATAAACAGGGTCTGATTAGGAACAGTCAACATGGATTTGTGCTTGGAAGGTCATGTTTGACTAACCTTCTTGAATTTTTTGAAGAGGTTACTAGGGAAATTGACGAGGGTAAAGCAGTGGATGTTGTCTATATGGACTTTAGTAAGGCCTTTGACAAGGTTCCTCATGGAAGGTTAGTTAAGAAGATTCAACTGTTGGGTTATAAATGCAGGACTAGCAAGATGGATTAAACAGTGGCTGAATGGGAGAAGCCAGAGGGTAATGGTGGATGGCTGTTTGTCGGGTTGGAGCCAGGCGACTAGTGGGGTGCCTCAGGGATCTGTGTTGGGTCCTTTGTTGTTTGTCATGTACATCAATGATCTGGATGAAGGTGTGGTAAATTAGATTAGTAAGTATGCAGATGATACCAAGATAGGGGGTGTTGTGGATAATGAAGAGGATTTCCAAAGTCTACAGAGTGATTTAGGCCATTTGGAAGAATGGGCTTAAAGATGGCAGTTGGAGTTTAATGCTGATAAATGTGAGGTGCTACACCTTGGCAGGACAAATCAAAATAGGACGTACATGGTAAATGGTAGGGAATTGAAGAATGCAGTTGAACAGAGGGATCTGGGAATAACCGTGCAAAGTTCCTTGAAGGTGGAATCTCATATAGATAGGGTGGTAAAGAAAGCTTTTGGTATGGTAGCCTTTATAAATCAGAGCATTGAGTATAGAAGCTGGGATGTAATGTTAAAATTGTACAAGGCAATGGTGAGACCAAATCTGGAGTATGGTGTACAATTTTGGTCATCCAATTATAGGAAGGATGTCAACAATATAGAGAGAGTACAGAGGAGATTTACTAGAATGTTGCCTGGGTTTCAACAACTAAGTTACAGAAAAAGGTTGAATAAGTTAGGTCTTTATTCTCTGGAGCGCAGAAGGTTAAGGGGGGACTTGATTGAGGTCTTTAAAATGATGAGAGGGATAGACAGAGTTGATGTGGATAAGCTTTTCCCTTTGAGAATAGGGAAGATTCAAACAAGAGGGCATGACTTCAGAATTAAGGGACAGAAGTTTAGGGGTAACATGAGGGGGAACTTCTTTACTCAGAGAGTGGTAGCGGTGTGGAATGAGCTTCCAGTGGAAGTGGTGGAGGCAGGTTCATTGGTATCATTTAAAAATAAATTGGATAGGCATATGGATGAGAAGGGAATGGAAGGTTATGGTATGAGTGCAGGCAGGTGGGACTAAGGGAAAAAAGTTGTTCGGCACTGACTTGTAGGGCCGAGATGGCCTGTTTCCGTGCTGTAATTGTTATATGGTTATATGGTTATAAATCCATGTTGACTTGGACTAAACCTTTTACTGCTATCCAAATGCCCGATTATTACCTCTTTAATAATTGACTCCAGCATCTTTCCCACCACCAAAGTCAGGCTAACTGGTTTGTAATTCCCAGTTAACATTAGCTATCCTCCAATCCACAGGAACTGATCCTGAATCTATTGAACATTGGAAAATGACCACCAATGCATCCACTATTTCTAGAGCCACTTCCCTGAGGACCCTGGGATGCAGACCATCAGGCCCAGGGGATTTATTATCCTTCAGTCCCATTAGCCGACCCAATACTATTTCTCGCCTAATGAAAATTTATTTCAGTTCCACCTTCGATCCCCTGTCCTCCAGCACATCTGGGAGATTGTTTGTGTCTTCCTTAGTGAAGACAGATCCAAAGCACCTATTCAACTTCTGCCATTTCCTGGTTGCTCATAATAATTTCACCCGTGTCTGCCTTCAAGGGATCCACATTGACTTTGCTACTCTTTTTCCCTTAACATATCCAAAGAAGCTTTTACTGTCCTTTCTTTATATTTCTGGCCAGCTTCACCTCCTACTTCATCTTTTCAGCCCGTTTTGTTTCCTTCTGTTGTCCTATGAAAGTTTCCCAATCCTCTGGCTTCCGGCTACTCTTTGCTGTGTTATACATCTTTTCTTTTAGTTTTATTCAATCCCTAACTTCCCTCAGCAGTCACGGTTGCCTCCTACTCCCCTTAGAATATTTCTTCCATTTGGAATGAAATGATCCTGCGTCTCCCGGATTATGCCCAGAAATTCCTGCCGTTGCTGTTCCACCATCATTCCTGCTAGGATCCCTTTCCAGTCTACCTTCGCCAGCTCCCCTCTCATGCCTTCATAGTCCCCTTTGTTCAACTGCATCACTGCCACTTCTGATTTAACGTTCTCCTTCTCAAATTGCAGATTCAAACTCATCATATTATGATTAATGTTTCGCCACCCTTATCTCCCAGCTGTCAGTCTAACTCATCTATCACCCTCTATTTCGCTACGCTTATCTCCCAGCTGCAACTAGTGACAGCCACGGTTACAAAGGTTACATACCAGTTTATAATTTGAATCACTACGAATACGAAGATACAAATGAATTACTAAGAATACAAAGAAACAAAAGTAGAAATAAGTAACTTGTTTACCAAAGGGTATTGAATAAAGGATTTAATTAAATGACTAATAATAACTTGAGTGTGCTGCTAAACGACAAACAATCACATGAGCATTAAGTAAATTAGCTGATGATGCTATATGTATATGATAAATTACAAATGTAGAACTAGGGTTAGCATTATGGGCAGTCTGTCAGTCTGTCAGTTAGTCAGTCTGTCAGTTAGTCTGTCAGTCAGTTAGTCTGTCAGTCAGTCTGTCAGTAGGGCTTGTCGGGCTTGTTGTTAGGCCGATTGATGCTGTGAAGAATTGGTCGGGCTGTCGGGCGGCTGGCCGGTGTTGCAGCAAGCGAGCGGGCGGTCTGATGGAGCCGGCTCTATTTGGGTGCTGAAGGCGGCCCGGGTGACGTGCAAGGCAGTGCTGCCCCCCTCCATCGCCACCACCAAAAGGGCATGCTGGCCGAGATGGACGCGTTGCGGGGCCACACGTACGGATCCCGCAGCCGGTCCCACAGCGGCTCCAGCTCCAGCCTTGGGCAGCTCTGGGAGGGGGGCGAGTTAGGGTTAAGCATTTTCCTGACTTAGCCCTCCCCCAGCCTGGCACTGTGTCCGTGACTTTCTAATTAGTTTAATTCATTAATGTGCAACTTTTCGCACTGATGAATTATCCTTGTCAATTATATTTAATCTAAATCTGTGCAAAAGTTCATGTGACATGGGTCACGAAAGTTGATTTCTAGACACATTTTGGATGCTCGGCCCACGGCCTATTCTGTAAAACCTGCTTGTCATCTTTTGTAAAAGCTGTAAAGACAATGAGGATCATGGCTCCAGAGAAACTGTGGCCTGGGAAGGGGTTAACAGAGGTTGATGTCCAGATGGTATTTAATTGTTAATATGTATGAGATTTTGCAGAAGGAGCTAGGTCCTGTTGCAAATGCATGCTTGGGATTGGTTGGGGAAATGATGAGTTACAATTATGTTGCAGAGTCTTCCCGCCGCTAATTATGATTGGTCCAGGATAGGGGCCTTACCCAAGATGTTTACTTTACCTAGGAGAATGTTTCTTTGCCTAACAGAATTGTTTACGCCTGAGTGCTTTGTGTTGAAACTATGTTACGTAATATTTTATTAATTGGGTTAGGGAACTGTCATTCAATGTATTCTGCAGCCCATAATCGTAGGAATCTTACAAAATTTTGAGATTTTAAAAATCAAGCCTGTAATATATCCCATCAGATAAAGAATAAAAATAACTTTAATTTGACACCTAATTCACTTTCATATTATGTTATGGCCATTTCATACTCAGAAATTAGCATCTTGTTCCCTACTGTTTTCCCATTGACAACACAAAAGCTGTGATCGAGGACAGTCAAAATCCCATAATTTTCTTAAAAATTAATAGAACTGAATGAAATGTTCAGTTATTATAGATTGAAGCATTCTGAAACAAATGTAAAACATCAACTTGGATGACCTGAAATTAAAGCATATAATTAGTTAGTTACCTAATTGTAGCTATTTACAAGATTGACCGTTGTGACGGAAATAGTAATAAACACCCAGACTGCCTTGAAAATTCAAAAATGTGATATTCTCAAGATCAGAACTTTAATATTATTGTATTATATGCTGTAAGTCCATAACAGATAGGTAAATAAATTACAATTTCTTGCAATACACCAAGCCTTTATGGAGAAGATCTGTTGCTAGCTGGTACATTAATAATAATAATAATAATAATAATAATGGATGGGATTTATATAGTGCCTTTCTAGATACTCAAGGTGCTTTACATCGCATTATTCATTCACTCCTCAGTCACACTCGGTAGTGGTGAGCTACTTCTGTAGCCACAGCTTCCCTGGGGCAGACTGACGGAAGCGTGGCTGCTAATCTGCGCCTACGGCCCCTCCGACCACCACCAATCACTCACACACATTCACACGCAGGCAGAGGTGGGTGAAATGTCTTGCCCAAGGACACAACGACAGTATGCACTCCAAGCGGGATTCGAACCGGCTACCTTCCGGTCGCCAGCCAAACACTTAGCCCATTGCGCCACCTATCGTCATGTTATGACATTGGCATATCATAATCAGAAGCATCATAATACTTCTCAGATTGTAACCAATAAGTAACTTTGTACACCTTGTTTTTCCTCAACTTTTCTATTTTGGCATTGTAAACTACAAGTTTTTGTTCTTCAAATTACGCATGACATGCCTTTCTGCCCACTACTTTTCCATTAACAATGTCCTGTAGATCATCACATTTGGAGTAGTCCAATTTTGGATAATCTCGGCGAATGCTGTCTAAATTAGTCGCTTTTGCTGGGCATTTGTATTGACAATTTTGCATTTCTTCTTCGGAGACATCTGTTTAAAATGTAAAGGGAAAAAACACTGAACAGCATTAACAGAAACAAGTCATTATTTGCAGTTTTAGAAAAAAGGTAGAAATGATAAAGTTAAATGCTAAAATAAATAGTAAATACCTAATAAAAAATTCATATTCATCAGTTTAATCAAATCAATTAAATTCATCTAATCAATTAAATTCATCTAAATTCAATTACTAAATCTAAACATCTATTCATTTCTTAAGAAAAATCTATTTTTTTATAAATCGCCTAAGTATCCAAATAACAAACTAATCCCACTCACAAAAGAATTCACAACATAACATGAACTTAAATGCAAAATATGAACATATGCAAAATGGAAGGAAACACTAAGGGGCAGAAAATGCTGGTGGGTGTTGTGTACAGGCCACCTAACAGTAGTAGTGAAGTTGGAGATGGTATCAAACAGGAAATTGGAAAGGCATGCGACAAAGGCAAAACAGTTATAATGGGTGACTTCAATCTACATATAGATTGGGTGAATCAAATTGGCAAGGGTGCTGAGGAAAAGGATTTCTTGGAATGTATGCGGGATAGTTATCTAAATCAACATGTAGAGGAACCAACAAGAGAGCAGGCTATTTTAGACTGGGTATTGAGTAATGAGGAAGGGTTAGTTAGCAGTCTTGTTGTACGTGCCCCCTAGGGCAAGAGTGACCATAATATGGTTGAGTTCTTCATTAGGATGGAGAGTGACATTGTTAATTCAGAAACAATGGTTCTGAAGTTAAAGAAAGGTAACTTTGAGCGTATGAGACGTGAATTGGCCAAGACTGACTGGCAATTAATTCTAAAAGGGTTGACGGTGGATATGCAATGGAAGACATTTAAAGACTGCATGGATGAACTACAAAAAATTGTTCATCCCAGTTTGGTAAAAGAATAAATCAGGGAAGGTAGTGCATCCGTGGATAACAAGGAAAATCAGGGATAGTATCAAAGCGAAGGATGATGCGTACAAATTAGCCAGAAAAAGCAGCATACCGGAGGACTGGGAGAAATTCAGAGACCAGCAGAGGAGGACAAAGGGCTTAATTAGGAAAGGAAAAATAGATTATGAAAGAAAACTGGCAGGGAACATAAAAACTGACTGCAAAGGTTGTTATAGATATGTGAAAAGAAAGAGATTAGTTAAAACAAATGTAGGTCCCTTGCAGTCAGAAACAGGTGAGTTGATCATGGGGAACAAGGATATGGCGGACCAATTGAATAACTACTTTGGTTCCGTCTTCACTAAGGAAGACATAAATAATCTGCCGGAAATAGCAGGGGACCGCGGGTCAAAGGAGTTGGAGGAATTGAGTGAAATCCAGGTTAGTCGGGAAGTGGTGTTGGGTAAATTGAATGGATTAAAGGCCGATAAATCCCCAGGGCCAGATAGGCTGCATCCCAGAGTACTTAAGGAAGTAGCTCCAGAAATAGTGGATGCATTACTAATAATCTTTCAAAACTCTTTAGATTCTGGAGTAGTTCCTGAGGAATGGCGGGTAGCAAACGTAACCCCACTTTTTCAGAAGGGAGGGAGAGAGAAAACGGGGAATTACAGACCAGTTAGTCTAACATCAGTAGTGGGGAAACTGCTAGAGTTAGTTATTAAAGATGGGATAGCAGCACATTTGGAAAGTGGTGAAATCATTGGACAAAGTCAGCATGGATTTACGAATGGTAAATCATGTCTGACGAATCTTATAGAATTTTTCGAGGATGTAACTAGTGGCGTGGATAGGGGAGAACCAGTGGATGTGGTGTATCTGGACTTCCAGAAGGCTTTCGACAAGGTCCCACATAAGAGATTAGTATACAAACTTAAAGCACACGGCATTGGGGGTTCAGTATTGATGTGGATAGAGAACTGGCTGGCAAACAGGAAGCAAAAAGTAGGAGTAAATGGGTCCTTTTCACAATGGCAGGCAGTGACTAGTGGGGTACCGCAAGGCTCAGTGCTGGGACCCCAGCTATTTACAATATATATTAATGATCTGGATGCGGGAATTGAAGGCAATATCTCCAAGTTTGCGGATGACACTAAGTTGGGGGGCAGTGTTAGCTGTGAAGAGGATGCTAGGAGACTGCAAGGTGACTTGGATAGGCTGGGTGAGTGGGCAAATGTTTGGCATAATGTGGATAAATGTGAGGTTATCCATTTTGGTGGCAAAAATAGGAAAGCAGACTATTATCTAAATGGTGGCCGATTAGGAAAAGGGGAGATGCAGCGAGACCTGGGTGTCATTGGTACACCAATCATTGAAAGTAGGCATGCAGGTGCAGCAGGCAGTGAAGAAAGCGAATGGTATGTTAGCTTTCATAGCAAAAGGATTTGAGTTTAGGAGCAGGGAAGTTCTACTGCAGTTGTACAGGGTCTTGGTGAGACCACACCTGGAGTATTGCGTACAATTTTGGTCTCCAAATCTGAGGAGGGACATTATTGCCATAGAGGGAGTGCAGAGAAGGTTCACCAGACTGATTCCTGGGATGTCAGGAATGTCTTATGAAGAAAGAATGGATAGACTTGGTTTATACTCTCTAGAAATTAGGAGATTGAGAGGGGATCTTATAGAAACTTACAAAATTCTTAAGGGGTTGGACAGGCTAGATGCAGGAAGATTGTTCCCGATGTTGGGGAAGTCACAAGGGGTCACAGCTTAAGGATAAGGGGGAAATCCTTTAAAACCGAGATGAGAATAACTTTTTTCACACAGAGAGTGGTGAATCTCTGGAACTCTCTGCCACAGAGGGTAGTCGAGGCCAGTTCATTGGCTATATTTAAGAGGGAGTTAGATGTTGTCCTTGTGGCTAAGGGGATCAGAGGGTATGGAGAAAAGGCTGGTACGGGATACTGAGTTGGATGATCAGCCATGATCATATTGAATGGCGGTGCAGGCTCGAAGGGCCGAATGGCCTACTCCTGCACCTAATTTCTATGTTTCTATGTTTCTATGAATTTCATGTTTAATTCTTATAAATTAAACTAGAAACATCCACTCACAATATAATCAAAATTATTATTTTTTGCACAATACATGTGACTAAAACTGTTGTGGATATTTAGTATAAAAACTAGACTAAGTGGGACCCGTTGGGTCTCAGCACCACACGGGAGCATCCCCCAACTCAATATTCCACCTCTCCACCAATTCCAATGTTGTTTCCAGAGGGCTAGTATGGACCTTGTAGGCCGAATAGTTTCTTGGGCTGGCGGCTCAATCACTCAAGTCTGTTTCGTTGGCAGCTCACTCACTGACGGCTGGTAGGCTGGCAGTTGACTCACGGCTATTCGTTGAAATTCCATTTCAAGCAGGGTGCAAGGCCACCAAATTCAAGTGCAATTTCTTACCACTTCAAGCAGGGTGCAAGGCCACCAAATTCAAGTGCAGCTTCATACCATTTCAAGCAGGGTACAAGGTCACTAAAAACAGCAAGTCGTGATATCTACCTCCTCCATCTTGCAGAGACTGAGTCACGCCCACACTTCTGGGTTTTATAGTCCCCCCCCCCCCCCCCCCCCCCCCCCCCCCCCCCTCCCAACAGATGGGGCGTGGCCTTCATGGCATGATTGACAGGAGAGAGAATCTCAACATTTTTAAAACACTAATAACTCTTATTTTTCATTGATGGGAAAAATCCTCAGCCCCTTAGGGGACTCTGAGTAAGATGGCCAAAAATCACAGCTGTATGTAGTAGTGTTTATTTTTAAATCACTATAAAGCGCAAACATCAAGTGGTCAAGATTAGACGTTTAATTATATAGAAGGCAAGGCAACTTTAATTAGGCAAGGCAACTTTAATTAGGCAAGGCAACTTTAATTAGGCAACACAGCTTTAGCATTTCCTAACCAAAGGCAACGCTGCTGTAGCATTTCAAACCAAAGGCAACACAGCTTTAGCATTTCCAAACTATATTTTCAAACCACGTTAAGGGCACTGACAGGTCAGTCAAACGGCTCACAGTTTAGTAGACATGTGTTCAGTGTTATTCACAGCTCAGACTGAGAGATGTGACCCTCTCACTCCCTCATCTTGCAGAGACTGACTGAGGCACTCAACACCTCCGGGTTTTACAGTCCCTTTGGAACGGGCGTGGCCTTCAGAAGAGAGAATCTCAACATTTTTTTAAACACTAATAACTCTTTTATTTTTCATCGATGGGAAAAAATCCTCTTGTCCTGCGCAGGGGAGGGATTCTGAGTAAGATGGCCAAAAATCACAGCCATAAGTGGCAGCGTTTTTTCTAAAATTTATATACAGAACAACAGGAAGTGGACAAGATCAGACTTTTAGTAATATAGATATTGATTATGGATAGACAATTATACAAAATAGAGACAATTTGGATGCTCTTATGACATGATTGTCCAAAAAAAAGAGAATTTTAATCAACTTGCTAGTGGGTGTTTCTTGAATGCGATCGATTGGAACGTTGCCGTTGCCATGAATTTTAACCCCATATTGGCAGGCAAGACACTGCCGATTCATATGGGCCCCAAATAACATTTCGCAATGTAAAATTAGACTAAAGCCACCCCAAGAAGCAAGATTAAATGCGAAACAAACAACTTGCCTTTTGTTTTGTCCTGATATTGCGATCCATCATGTTGAAGGCATTGAGGGAATTTGAAGTCGCATTTTACTTTAATCCAACTATTAAATTGTCCAACAAATTATAAAAAAAACGGGAACAGAAGTCCTATCGATTTTTCTTCATCGACTAGCAGCCCGAGGAAATCCCTCTCCGACAAACGATACAAACCTGCATTTTAATTCCGCCCCCCCCCCCGAAGGCGCCAAAGTCATGCACACAGCCAGTGGCAGATCTGCAGCGCCGCTGGAGGTAGGTTTTGTTACATCGCTACAAATCGATAATTGGCTTGTAGGGGTTGCCCCGCTCCCCCCCCTTCCCCATGTATTTTTGCGGCAAGGGTCTGTAAAGGTATAAAAGAGGGGGGAAGCACATTGGGGTGTGCCGATCTTCTGGGGTGTATGTTTTATTTGCGCATGGCTGCTGGGCTTGAGTAAGTAGAGACAAGGATCGGACTAAGTATTGGATTAGTTATTGGTATTGTGTAATAAGAAAGAGTTGGATTCCCAGTGCTCGTATTCGGTGTTTGACTGAACCAGACTAAAGGGCCTGTCCCACTTTCACGACCTAATTCACAACCGTTTTGATTGTGGACATTTTTCATCATGTTGAAAAAACGCCCCAATCTACATGAGTACCTACGACTTGCATGACAACCTGCTACAACCTACCTACGCCTCCAACGACCTACCTATGACTTTCTACAACCTCGTGTTGTGGAGTATGAGTCAAAGGCAAACTCGGCAGAGGTTGTGAATTAGGTCGTGAAATGGGACAGGCCCTTAAGGGGGTTAAGTTTAAGACGGGAATTACACTGTTATTGTACCTACCTCAACTACCTCATCTGGCAACTTGTTCCATCTACCCACATGCCCTGTGTAAAATATTTGCACCTCAGGTTCCTATTAAATCCTTCCTCTCTCATTTTAAACCTATAAGTTATGAACATAGAAACATAGAAACATAGAAATTAGGTGCAGGAGTAGGCCATTCGGCCCTTCGAGCCTGCACCGCCATTCAATATGATCATGGCTGATCATCCAACTCAGTATCCCGTACCTGCCTTCTCTCCATACCCTCTGATCCCCTTAGCCACAAGGGCCACATCTAACTCCCTCTTAAATATAGCCAATGAACTAGCCTCGACTACCCTCTGTGGCAGAGAGTTCCAGAGATTCACCACTCTCTGTGTGAAAAAAGTTCTTCTCATCTCAGTTTTAAAGGATTTCCCCCTGATCCTTAAGCTGTGACCCCTTGTCCTGGACTTCCCCAACATCGGGAGCCATCTTCCTGCATCTAGCCTGTCCAACCCCTTAAGAATTTTGTAAGTTTCTATAAGATCCCCTCTCAGTCTCCTAAATTCTAGAGAATATAAACCAAGTCTATCCAGTCTTTCTTCATAAGACAGTCCTGACATCCCAGGATTCAGTCTGGTGAACCTTCTCTGCACTCCCTCTATGGCAAGAATGTCCTTCCTCAGATTTGGAGACCAAAACTGTACGCAATACTCCAGGTGTGGTCTCACCAAGACCCTGTACAACTGCAGTAGAACCTCCCTGCTCCTATACTCAAATCATTTTGCTATGACCAGTAATCCTTGCCTTTTTTGGTACAGGAACAATAGTGAAGACTTTCTTCATTGCCTGCTGCACCTGCATGCCTACTTTCAATGACTGGTGTACCATGACAACCAGGTCTCGCTGCATCTCCCCTTTTCCTAGTCGGCCACCATTTAGATAATAGTCTGCTTTCCTGTTTTTGCCACCAAAATGCATAACCTCACACTTATCCACATTATACTGCATCTGCCAAACATTTGCCCACTCACCCAGCCTATCCAAGTCACCTTGCAGTCTCCTAGCATCCTCCTCACAGCTAACACTGCCCCCCAGCTTAGTGTCATCCGCAAACTTGGAGATATTGCCTTCAATTCCCTCATCCAGATCATTAATATATATTGTAAATAGCTGGGGTCCTAGCACTGAGCCTTGCGGTACCCCACTAGTCACTGCCTGCCATTGTGAAAAGGACCCGTTTACTCCTATTCTTTGTTTCCTGTCTGCAGGCCAGTTCTCTATCCACATCAATACTGAACCCCCAATGCCGTGTGCTTTAAGTTTGCATACTAATCTCTTATGTGGGACCTTGTCGAAAGCCTTCTGGAAGTCCAGATACACCACATCCACTGGTTCTCCCCTATCCACGCTATTCAATTCAACTTTAATGTCATCGCACAAATACAAGTATCAGTACAACGAAATGCAGTTTTGCGTCAGACCGTAGTAGTTGTACATAAAGAGAAAAGACAAGAAAAAAATAGAAAGAGAGAAGATACTGAATAATCAGGAAATACAGAATGATTAAACAAAGGGGGACGGAGGGACCAGAGAGTCTATCGTCGGGACTCCGAGTTCAGCAGTGTGATTGTGTTGTTATAGAAGCTTTTCCTCATCCTGCTGGTACGCGACCTGAGGCTCCTGTACCGCCTCCCTGATGGGAGGAGGGCAAACAGTCCATGGTTGGGGTGTGAGGGGTCTTTGATGATCTTCCCAGCCCGTCTCAGACACCGTTTTCGGTGGAGGGCATCCATGGCAGGGAGCGGGGCACCGATGATGTGCTGCGCGGTTTTCACCACCCGTTGTAGTGCTTTCCTGTCCGCAGCAGTGCAGCTGCTGTACCATACCGTGAAGCAGGTGGTCAGGATACTCTCTATGGTACAGCGGTAAAAGTTGGTCAGGATCTGGGGGGACAGGTGGGCTTTCTTGAGCCTCCTAAGGAAGTAAAGACACTGCTGTGCCTTTTTGATCAGCTTGGTTACATCCTCGAAAAATTCTATAAGATTCGTCAGACATGATTTACCTTTCGTAAATCCATGCTGACTTTGTCCAATGATTTCACCACTTTCCAAATGTGCTGCTATCCCATCTTTAATAACTGACTCTAGCAGTTTCCCCACTACCGATGTTAGACTAACTGGTCTGTAATTCCCCGTTTTCTCTCTCCCTCCCTTCTTAAAATGTGGGGTTACGTTTGCTACCCGCCAATCCTCAGGAACTACTCCAGAATCTAAAGAGTTTTGAAAGATTATTACTAATGCATCCACTATTTCTGGAGCTACTTCCTTAAGTACTCTGGGATGCAGCCTATCTGGCCCTGGGGATTTATTGGCCTTTAATCCATTCAATTTACCCAACACCACTTCCCGGCTAACCTGGATTTCACTCAATTCCTCCAACTCCTTTGACCCGCGGTCCCCTGCTATTTCCGGCAAATTATTTATGTCTCCCTTAGTGAAGACGGAACCAAAGTAGTTATTCAATTGGTCCGCCATATCCTTGTTCCCCATGATCAACTCACCCGTTTCTGACTGCAAGGGACCTACATTTGTTTTAACTAATCTCGTTCTTTTCACATATCTATAAAAACGTTTGCAGTCAGTTTTTATGTTCCCTGCCATAACATGTGAAAGGGTGATCGTTGGTTTAGTTTAGGGTGGACAAAAATGCTGGAGAAACTCAGCGGGTGAGGCAGCATCTATGGAACGAAGGAAATAGGCAACGTTTCGGGTCGAGACCCTTCTTGGTTTAGTTTAGTTTAGTTTAAATATACAACGCGGAAACAGACCCTTTGGCCCACCGGGTCTGCGCCGACCAGCGATCCCCGCAAATCAACACCATCCTACACCCACTAGGGACATTTTACGCATATACCAAGCCCATTAACCTGCAAACCTGTACGTCTTTGCAGAGTGGGAGGAAACCGAAGATCTCGGAGAAAACCCATGCAGATCACAGGGGGAGAATGTACAAACTCCATACAGATAAAAACCCGTAGTCGGGATCGAACCCAGATGTCTGGCACTGCATTGGCTGTAAGGCAACAACACTACCGCTGCATCACCCTGACCGCCGTGTTGGTGTGAACTCAGTGGGGTGAAGGGCCTTTTTCAATGCTGTGTCTTTCAATCAATCAGTGGCCACAGAGAATTCCACAGATTCACCACTCTGTTTGTAAAAAATGATTTTCTCATCTTGGTCCTAAAAGACTTCCCTCTTATCCTTACACTGTGACCCCTAGATCTGGGCTTCCCCAACATCGGGAACAATCTTCCTGCATCTGGCCTGTCCAACCCCTTAAACATATTGTAAGTTTCTATAAGATCCCCCCTAAATCTTCTTGGATGGATGGAGTTGATGGGGAGGGGGAATAAACTGGTGACAAAGGGTGGGGAGGTGGGGTTGGAAAGATGGTGGATGGGATAGGACCGTGGTAGATCAGGAGGGGACACCAGTGGAGGGAGGGAGTGAGGGTTACCTTAAATTGGAGAGTTCAGGGTCTTGCTGTTTGCTTCTGGAATACCCAGGTGTAACCCGAGGTCCCACCCCAGTGGATTTTGTGTCCTCCATCACATCCACCAGTAGCGGTGATCTCTGTCTCACCTTAAAGCGCTGCGCAGGTCTCTAGATCGAGGAGGCATGACAGGTGTTATCCCCGAGAATGTTGAGTCAGAGAGTGGGTGAGCAGACTTGGGGGTGACGGGGAGAAAAGTCCCTGTGAAAGGCAGTGCGATATAATGCATGTGACATTAATAAACAAATATAAATGTGGTTTCCTCTATATCGCAGAATCCAATGCTGAATGGGTAGTCACTTTACGGAGACCTGTGGTCAGTCCACAGGGGTGACCATAAACATCCAAATACTTATCACTGTAAGTCACTGATCCATTTCCGCTCTGACTCTATTATTGTTTTATTACTATTGTCATGTGTACCAAGATACTGTGAAAACATCTGTTTATCAAGTCATATTGCACAATTAAGTACACTTGATACAATCACGCTACACACAAATGCAACAGGTTGTGCAAAGAGTGAAATACCAGAGTGCACAATATAGTGTTACAGCGATATACTTCCATAGAAAGCTTGTTCAAAAAAATTGCCAGGGCCGCAATGAGGTAGGTTGGAAGATCAGAACAACGTCCTGGCTTATGAGACACAACAAACTGCAGAAGCTGGTTTACAAAACAAAAATGGCTGGAGGATGTTGCCTGACTCACTCAGTTATTCCAGCACTTTGTGCATTTTAGCTTACCATATAACAATTACAGCACGGAAACAGGCCATCTCGACCCTTCTAGTCCGTGCCGAACACGTATTCTCCCCTAGTCCCATATACCTGCGCTCAGACCATAACCCTCCATTCCTTTCCCGTCCATATACCTATCCAATTTATTTTTAAATGATAAAAATGAACCTGCCTCCACCACCTTCACTGGAAGCTCATTCCACACAGCCACCACTCTCTGAGTAAAGAAGTTACCCCTCATGTTACCACTAAACTTCTGTCCCTTAATTCTCAAGTCATGTCCCCTTGTTTGAATCTTCCCTACTCTCAGTGGGAAAACCTTATCCACGTCAACTCTGTCTATCCCTCTCATCATTTTAAAGACATCTATCAAGTCCCCCCTTAACCTTCTGCGCTCCAGAAAATAAAGACCTAACTTGTTCAACCTTTCTCTGTAACTTAGTTGCTGAAACCCAGGCAACAGTCCAGTAAATCTCCTATGTACTCTCCCTATTTTGTTGACATCTTTCCTATAATTAGGCAACCAAAATTGTACACCATACTCCAGAATTGGCCTCACCAATGCCTTGTACAATTTTAACATTACATCCCAACTTCTTTTCTCAATGCTCTGATTTATAAAGGCCAGCATACCAAGCTTTCTTTACCACCCTATCTACATGAGATTCCACTTTAAGGGAACTGTGCACAGTTATTCCCAGATCCCTCTGTTCACCCGCATTCTTCAATTCCCTACCATTTACCATGTACGGCCTATTTTGATTTGTCCTGCCAAGATGTAGCACCTCACACTTATCAGCATTAAACTCCATCTGCCATCTTTTGGCCCACTCTTCCAACTGGCATAAATCTCTCTGTAGACTTTGGAAATCTACTTCATTATCCACAACCCCACCTATCTTAGTATTATCTGCATACTTACTAATCCAATTTATCACACCATCATCCAGATCATTGATGTACATGATAAACAACAGTGGAGCCAACACAGATCCCTGTGGCACCCCACTAGTCACTGGCCTCCAACCTGACAAACACCCATCCACCATTACTCTCTGACATCTCCCATTCAGCCACTGTTGAATCCATCTTGCTACTCCACCATTAATACCCAACAATTGAACCTTCTTAACCAACCTTCCGTGAGGAACCTTGTCAAAGGCCTTACTGAAGTCCATATATAGAACATCCACTGCTTTACCCTCATCAATTTCCCGAGTAACCTCTTCAAAAAATTCAAGAAGATTAGTCAAACATGACCTTCCAGGCACGAATCCATGTTGACTGATCAGACCCTGTTTATCCAGATGCTTATATATATTATCTCTAAGTATCCTTTCCATTAATTTGCCCACCACTGACGTCAAACTAACAGGTCTGTAATTGCTAGGTTTACTCTTAGAACCCCTTTTTAAACAATGGAACAACATGCGCTGTACGCCAATCCTCCGGCACTATTCCCGTTTCTAATGACATTTGAAATATTTCTGTCATAGCCCCTGCTATTTCTACACTAACTTCCCTCAATGTCCTAGGGAATATCCTGTCTGGACCTGGAGACTTATCCACTTTTATATTTCTCAAAAGTGTCAGTACTTCCTCTTCTTTGAATCTCATAGTTTCCATAGCTACTCTACTTGTTTCCCTTACCTCACATAATTCAATATCCTTCTTCTTGGTAAATACCGAAGAAAGGAAATTGTTCAATATCTCCCCCATCTCTTTTGGCTCTGCAGATAGCTGTCCACTCTGACTCTAATGGACCAATTTTATCCCTCGTTATCCTTTTGCTATTAATATAGCTGAAGAAACCCTTTTGATTTACTTTCACCTTGCCAAAGCAACCTCATATCTTTTAGCTTTTCTAATTTCTTACTCCTCAAGCACCTCATTTACTCCATGCTGCCTATAATTATTGTAGATCTCTCTTTTTCCGAACCAAGTGTCCAATTTCCCTTGAAAACCATGGCTATTTCCAAATTTTACTATTTCCTTTCAACCGAACAGGGACATAAAGATTCTGTACTCTTAAAATTTCACCTTTAAATGTCCTCCATTTCTCTTCCACATCTTTCCCATAAAATTTTTATTTTACTGTCCCAATTTACTCCTTTTAAATCCTTTTGCATCTCCTCAAAGTTAGCCTTTCTCCAATCAAAAATCTTAACCCTAGGTCCAGTTCTGACCCTCTCCATAATTATATTGAAACTAATGGTATTGTGATCACTGGTCCCGAACTGTTCCCCAACGCATACCTCTGCCACCTGACCCGTCTCATTTCCTAACAGGAGGTCCAGCACCGCCCCTTCTCTAGTAGGTACTTCTATGTATTGCTGCAAAAAACTATCCTGCATACATTTTACAAACTCCAACCCATCCAGCCCATTTACAGAATGTGTTTCCCAGTCTATGTGTGGAAAATTGAAATCTCCCACAATCACTACCTTGTGCTTACTACTAATATCTGCAATCTCCTTACATATTTGCTCTTCCAAATTCTCGCTCCCCATTTGGCGGTCTATAATACACCCCTATAAGTGTTGCTACCCCTTTCCCATTTCTCAGTTCCACCCAAATAGCCTTCCTAGATGAGCCCTCCAATCTATCCTGCCAAAGCACTGCAGTAATATCTTCCCTGATAAGCAATGCAACACCTCCACCTCTTGCCCCTCCAATTCTATCACACCTGAAGCAACACAATCCTGGAATATTTAGTTTCCAATCACAGCCCTCCTGCAACCATGTTTCACTGATCACCACAACATCATACTTCCAGGTGTCAATCCAGGCTCTAAGTTCATTAACCTTTCTTACAATGCTCCTAGCATTAAAATATACACATTTAAGAAACCCACCCTCTCTTATTCTCTGTTTATTGTCTTTTTCTTCTCTCTCCGCTACATTTTGGGTCAGAGTGCTACCATTCTCTGCCTCCTGCCTCACACACTGACTGCTAGCTTTCTCTATTTGAGTCCCCCCCCCCCCCCCCCCCCACCAACCATACTAGTTTAAAGTCTCCCCTTTGCAAATCTCCCCGCCAGGATATTGGTCCCACTCGAGTTCAAGTGCAACCCGTCCTTTCTGTACAGGTCGCACCTTCCCCAAAAGAGGTCCCAATGATCCAGAAACTTGAATCCATACCCACTGCACCAGTCCCTCATCCACTCATTTATCCTCCACCTCGCTCCATTCCTACTCTCACTGTCGCGTGGCACAGGCAGTAATCCTGAGATTGTTACCTTTGCAGTCCTTCTCCTTAACTCTCTACCTAACACCCTAAATTCTTCTTTCAGGACCTCTTCTCTTTTTTTACCTATGTCGTTGGTACCTATATGTACCACGACCTCAGGCTCCTCTCCCTCCAATTTCAGGATTTCTTGGACACGTTCAGACACATCCCTGACCCTGGCACCTGGAGTTACAGCAGGACACCAGAAGCCTGTGGCAGGGTCTACGGATTGTAACCAACTACCGGAGCACCCCTTCCTCATCCGCATGTGCCGGCACCTCCCTAGCTGACGACCTGAACTCCTTCTACGCTCGTTTCGAGAGGGGCAACACCACTCCAGGTCTGCCGACTATCGACAATACCGACAGCGGGCTGGCTACCGAAGCTGAAGGGAGGAATGTTCACACATTCTCGCTGTCCGAGCACGACGTGAGGAGGGCACTGACACGGGTGAACACGAGAAAAGCTGCAGGCCCCGATGGCATCTCGGGGCGAGTACTCAAGTCCTGTGCTACGCAGCTAGCTCCAGTGCTCACTACAATATTCAACCTCTCTCTGGACAAGTCCGTGGTCCCTGCCTGCTTCAAAAAATCCATCATTGTACCGGTACCAAAAAATGCCTCCCCAGCCTGCCTGAATGACTACCGTCTGGTGGCCCTTACCTCGGTAGTCATGAAATGCTTTGAGAGGCTGGTGAAGAATCACATCTGCGCCTTCCTCCCTCGGAACATGGACCCGTTGCAGTTTGCATACCGTCCGAACAGGTCCACGGACGATGCGGTCTCCCAGGTCTTGCACACCACTCTCTCCCATCTGGACAGCCAGAAGGGGGGCTACGTGAGGATGCTGTTCATAGACTACAGTTCAGCCTTCAACACGATAGTCCCCACCAGACTGGCCGGGAAGCTACGGGAATTGGGGCTCAACACCTCCCTGTGTGCCTGGGTCCTGGACTTTCTCACCGCCAGGCCCCAGGTAGTCAAGATGGGAGGGAATACATCGAAGTCCCTCACCCTGAGCACAGGATCGCCCCAGGGTTGCGTCCTCAGCCCCCTATTGTACTCCCTGTACACACATGACTGTGTGGCTAGGTTCAGCTCCAATTCAATAATTAAGTTTGCTGATGACACTGTGGTGGTGGGCCTGATCTCAGACAATGATGAGAAGGCCTACCGGGAGGAGGTGGCTGATCTAGCACTCTGGTGCCAGGAGAACAGCCTCCTCTTGAACATCAAAAAAACGAAGGAGCTGATCATGGACTTTAGGAGGGCACATCATCCGAGGACATACACTCCATTGAGTATAAATGGGGATCCTGTGAATAGGGTGAACTGTTTTAAATATCTGGGAGTCCACATCTCTGAGGATATGACATGGTCATCACACGCCTCAGCACTGGTGAGTAAGGCAAGGCAGCGCCTTTACCACCTCAGGCAATTGAGGAAATTCAGAGTGTCTCCGAGGATCCTCCAGTGCTTCTACGCAGCGGCGGCGGAAAGCATCTTGTCCGGGAACATTACCATCTGGTTTGGGAATTGCTCTGCCAAGGACAAGAAGGCTCTGCAGAGAGTAGTGCGTTCGGCCGAACGCACTATGGGAACTTCACTCACCCCACTGCAGGAACTATACAACAGGAGGTGCAACTCCAGAGCAAACAAAATCATGAGAGACCTCTTCCACCCCTGCAACGGACTGTTCCAGCCGCTACGGTCAGGCAAACGCCTCCGTTGCCACGCAGTGAGAACGGAGAGGTTGAGAAGGAGTTTCTTCCCAGAGGCAATTCGGACTGTAAACGCCCATCTCACCAGGGACTAACTCTACAGAACGCTTTTTTCCTTCTATTATTTATTATGTAAAAGAATATGTGTGTTATGATTGTGTTTATAATTTGTTTGGTTGTTTTGTTGTTTGTCTTTTGCACAAAAGTCCGCGAGCATTGCCACTTTCATTTCACTGCACATCTCGTATGTGTATGTGACAAATAAACTTGACTTGACTTGACTTGACTCTATGACCTCCTCGCTCTCCCTGAGCAGACAGAGGTCATCGAGTTGCTGCTCCAGGTTCCTAACACGGTCCCTGAGGAGCCCCATCTCGACGGACCTGGCGCAGATGTGGACGTCTGGAGGGCACTCCGACTCCATGACCTCCCACATCTGACATCCAGAACAGTAAACTGCCCTGGCCCTCATTCTCCCCCTTATCCAAATACAATAAAGCCTTACCCGGGATACAAGCAGCTGCTTCCTCTGGTCCTCTTCCACCATTCAGAGGCTTCCACCAGACTCCTTCTCTGGAAGTGAGATGGAACGTTGCAGATTTGGGTAACTCACAGCTCCAGGTAACTCCTCCTCGCACCAACGGCTCCCCGGGCCTCTGTAGAAGCAAGCCCAGTGCTGTTTTCATACTCACAGCTCCAGGTAAATCCTCCTCGCACCTACGGCTCCCCGGGCCTCTGTAGAAGCAAGCCCCGCGCTGTTTTTATACTCACAGCTCCAGGTAAATCCTCCTCGCACCAATATGGCAAGAGGGCAAGACCATTCAGCTGTCTGATAATAGCAGGGAAAAAGCTGTTCCTGAATCTAGTGGTTCCGTGCTTTCAAGCTTTTGTAGCTTCGGCACAACGGTGGAGGGAATGACTACGATGCGAGTAGTCCTTGATTATGTTGGCTGCTTTCCTGAGGCCACATGAAGCGTAGATGGATTTGATAGTGGAGAGTCTGACCGGTGTGATGGACTGGGCTACATCCACAACTCTGCAGTTTTGTCTAGTTGAGCAGTCACAGAGCTGTACAGCACAGATACAGAAGCTTTGCCCCACCTTGGTGCAACGCAAGGGTGAAGTTGCAGCCATCAACGCTGAAACATGTGAGCTTCATTGTTCATTTTTCCAGTTTCTGCTGCTATTCATGGCGTAGTGTGTTTAATTGCTGCTTTAACTAAAGGTGGGTTGGTATTCTAGTACTATTTTTTATGTTGCTTGATTGTTGCCATAATGTTGATTTAATAAATATTTGTGCTTTAAATTTTATATTGTCTGAATATTCTTCCTTCATCTTTGATCCAAATGCTCGAAACCTGTTAGTACTCTGTTACACTTATCCATGCCTAGCTAGTTGGTATACTGCGCTAGTCCCATGTGCATTTGGCTCTTAACCTTCCAAGCCATACCTACCTACCTACCTACCTACCTACCTACCTACCTACCTACCTACCTACCTACCTACCTACCTACCTACCTACCTACCTACCTACCTACCTACCTACCTGCCTACCTACCTACCTACCTACCTACCTACCTACCTACCTACCTACCTACCTACCTACCTACCTACCTACCTACCTACCTACCTACCTACCTTACAAATCTTCCCTTTGATCTTGTGTCTGTGTGTGCCAGGGTTGTGTCAGCTTCCTGTCAATCTCCTTAATTCCTATCTTCTTCCAAATGCTAGGCCACAGCCTTCCCATTTTCACACATGCTACTGCCATTTTTACTGTGGACGCGATAAATATATTTCCGTCGCATTTTAACTGACATTTCCCAAGTTACCATTCTTTTTAAAACTATTAAAACAAAATAAAATTCTTGAAGCTCACCCATTTTGAAGAAAGAATTTCGGACTGACATCACAATCCACTCGCACGCTCCGGGCGCGAGGAGAACTCCAATCCACTTGGCCCCGCTGGGATCCCTCGCCCTCAATACCTCTACCATCCCTCCCCTGACTACCTCCCTCTCTCTAACCTCCATCTGCCCCTCTCCCTCTCTACCCACTCCCCCTCCCTCTATCCTCCCCCTCTACTCCCCCCCCCTCACCTCCCTCTCCCTTTCTACCCCTCGCCCTCCCTCCTCGCTCGGCCCCACTGGGACCCGCTCGGCTCCGCTCGTCCCGGCTCGGACCCGTTAAGCCCAGGTCCATCGCCTCCACTCGAAGAGGTGAGGGAGGGATTGGGGGAGTGGAAGAGAGGAAAAAAATCCTGGGGAGTTGAGGAGGGAGAGGGGGGGATTGAGGGAGATGAGGGGGTAGGGAGAATTCTTTCAAACGCCTACACTCCCTCTCATGCCTCCTCCCTCACTACCTTTCCTCCCCTCTCTACTCCATCCCTCTCTACCCTCCCTCCACCCCTCTCTACCCCCTCTCTCTCTACCATCCCCCCATCTCTATCACTCTCTATCCCCCTCCCTCTCTACCTTTCCTCCCCTCTCTACTCCCTCCCTCTCTACCCTCCCTCCACCCCTCTCTACCCCCTCTCTCTCTACCATCCCCCCATCTCTATCCCTCTCTATCCCCCTCCCTCTCTACACCCCCCCCCTCTCTACCCCCTCCCCCCCCACATTACCCACTCCACCGACTCTACCTCCCTCTCTCGAACTCCTCCCTCCCTGTCGCTCTCCCTCTCTTCCACCCTCCCCGTACCCTCCCTCTCTACCCCCTCTCGAACCCCTCACATAGAAACATAGAAAATAGGTGCAGGAGTAGGCCATTCGCCCTTCGAGCCTGCACCACCATTCAATATGATCATGGCTGATCATCCAACTCAGTATCATGTACCTGCCTTCTCTCAATACCCCATGATCCCTTTAGCCACGAGGGCCACATCTGACTCCCTCTTAAATATAGCCAATTAACTGGCCTCAACTACCTGTGGCAGAGAAATCCAGAGATTCACCACTCTGTGTGAAAAATGTTTTTCTCATCTCGGTCATAAAAGATTTCCCCCTTATCCTTAAACTGTGACCCCTAGTTCTGGACTTCCCCAACATCGGGAACAATCTTCCTGCATCTAGCCTGTCCAACCCCTTAAGAATTTTGTAAGTTTCTATAAGATCCCCCCTCAATCTTCTAAATTCTAGCGAATACAAGCCGAGTCTATCCAGTCTTTCTTCATATGAAAGTCCTGACATCCCAGGAATCAGTCTGGTGAACTTTCTCTGTACTCCCTCTATGGCAAGAATGTCTTTCCTCAGATTAGGAGACCAAAACTGTACGCAATACTCCAGGTGTGGTCTCACAAAGACCATGTACAACTGCAGTAGAACCTCCCTGCTCCTATACTCAAATCCTTTTGCTATGAATGCTAACATACCATTTGCTTTCTTCACTGCCTGCTGCACCTGCATGCCTACTTTCAATGATTGGTGTACCATGACACCCAGGTCTCGTTGCATCTCCCCTTTTCCTAATCGGCCACCATTCCGATAATAGTCTACTTTCCTGTTTTTGCCTCCAAAGTGGATAACCTCACATTTTTCCACATTATACTGCATCTGCCATGCATTTGCCCACTCACCCAGCCTAGACAAGTCACCTTGAGCCTCCTAGCATCCTCCTCACAGATAACAGTGCCCTCTGGGATGCAGACTATCTGGCCCTGGAGATTTATCGGCCTTTAATCCATTCAATTTACCTAACATCACTTCCTGGCTAACCTTGATTTCACTCAGTTGACCCCCGCTCCCGTGATATTTCCTGCACATTATTTATGTCTCCCTTATTGAAGACAGAACCAAAGTAGTTATTCAATTGGTCTGCCATGTCATTGTTCACCCATGATCAATTCACCAGTTTCTGACTGCAAGGGACCAACATTTGTTTTAATGAATCTTTTTCTCTTCATATATCTATAAACATATTTGCTGACAGTTTTTATGTTCCCTGCCAATTTTCTTTCATAATCTATTTCCCCTTTCCTAATTAAGCCCTTTGTCCTCCTCTGCTGTTCTCTGAATTTCTCCCAGTCCTCTGGTAGGCTGATTTTTCTAGCTAATTTGTATGCTTCATCTTTTGTTTTGATACTATCCCTGATTTCCCTTGTTATCCACGGATGCACTACCTTCCCCGATTTATTCTTTTGCCATACTGGGATGAACAATTGTTGTAGTTCATCCATGCAGTCTTTAAATGCCTTCCATTGCATATCCACCATCAACTCTTTAAGAATGAATTGCCAGTCTATCTTGGCCAATTCACATCTCATACCCTCAAAGTTACCTTTCTTTAAGTTCAGGACCCTTGTTTCTGAATTAGCAATGTTACTCTCGATCCTAATGAAGAACTCAACCATACTATGGTCACTTTTCCCAAGGGGCCATGCACAACAAGACTGCTAACTAACCCTTCCTCATAACTCAATACCCAGTCTAGAATAGCCTGCTCTCTCGTTGGTTCCTCTACATGTTGGTTTGGAAAACTATCCCGCATACATTCCAAGAAATCCTCTTCCTCAGCTTGCCAATTTGATTCACCGAATCTATATGTAGATTGAAGTCACCCATTATAACTGTTTTACCTTTGTGTCATGCATTTCTAGTTTCCTGTTTGATGCCATCCCCAACTCCACTACTACTGTTAGGTGCCCTGTACACAACTCCCACTAGTGTTTTCTGCCCCTTAGTGTTTCGCAGCTCTACCCATACCGATTCCACATCCTCTAAGCTAATGTCCTTCCTTTCTATTGCGTTAATCTCCTCTCTAACCAGCAACGCTACCCCACCACCTTTTCCTTTCTGTCTATCCCTTCTGAATATTGAATATCCCTGGATGTTCAGCTCCCAGCCTAGGTCACCCTGGAGCGATGTCTCCGTGATCCCAACTATATCATAGTCATTAATAGCTATCTGCACATTCAACTCATCCACCTTATTAGAAATGCTCCTTGCATTGAGACACAAAGCCTTCGGGCTTGTTTTTACAACACTATTACCCCTTATACAATTATGTTGAAAAGTGGCCCTTTATGATTTTTGCCCTGGATTTGTCTGCCTGCCACTTTTACCTTTCACCTTGCTACCTATTGCTTCTACCCTCATTTTACACCCCTCTGTCTCTCCGCTCACACATTTAAGAAACTGTTTCCCTTTAACTCCATCCTCGACTATCCCATTTGACACCACACCCCCCTTATTCAGTTTAAAACCACCCGTGTAGCAGTGGCAAACCTGCCTGCCAGAATGCTGGTCCCACACCTGTTAAGATGCAATCCGTCCCTTTTGTACAGTTCTCCCTTACTCCAAAACAGATTCCAGTGACCTAAGAATCTAAACCCCTGCCCCATGCACCAGTTCCTCAGCCACACATTCAGATCCCGTATCTCCCTGTTCCTGCTCTCGCCAGCACGAGGAACTGGAAGCAAACCGGAGATAACAACCCTGGAGGTCCTGCTTTTCAGCATTTTTCCGAGCTCTCTAAAGTCATTCTGCAGAATATTCATCCCCTTCTTTCCGACATCGTTTGCGCCGACATGCACTACCACTTCCGGCTGTTCACCTTCGCCCTTGAGGATTTTCTGCACTCTGTCCGTGACATCCTGGATCCTGGCAGCAGGAAGGCAGCACACCATCCTCGCATCCCGTCTGTTGCCGCAGAAACCCCTGCCCGTACCTCTCACAATGGAGTCTCCCACTACAATGGCGTGGCCTGACGTTGGCCTCTTTGGTTTTGGCTCAACAGCCCTATTTGCTTCACTAGCCAGTCCGCCGCTCAGTATAATAACGTTTTCTGTCCCGACAGCTTCTAAGTGGGTGAACCTGTTCACAAGAGGTACAACACCCGGGGATGTTGGCATTCCATGCTTCCCTCCCTTTCTCACCGTCACCCACCTTCTCTCTTCCAGTACCTTAGGTGTAACAATATTACTGTGGGACTTGTCGGGGAACGACTCCGTTTCTCGGACGAAAACGGTTGTCATCCACTTGCTTCTCCAGTTCCCCAACACGGCCCTTCAGGAACGGTACTTGGATGCACTTCTCACATTTGTAGCAGCCAGAGGCACCAGCAGTGTCCTTGACCTCCCACATACTGCAAGCATCACACTGAATCAGCTTGCCTGACATCTCCTTCTTTCGTCTCTCCCTCTCCAATATTGTGTGAAGCCTCCTCTCCTCAGTCTCCTCGCCGAAGACTCTCGAGTCCAAGACCCACACTTTCCTCACAGGGCACGTCCCTCACAAGGCCGCTCCCTCACTGCCACTGCCACTGCCACTCCCTAAGAGCCGTCTTGCTTATATTGACTGATAAATTGCCTAATTTACCAATTTACAAACCAAATTCCTCAGTTTTCAACTGTTTTCCCCCTCTGACTCACTTCTAACTCTCCTCACACTTGGGCTAGAGCCAATCAGTGTGTTCTCTTGCTTATCTTTGTTGCTGTTGCTTCCAAATCCACAGGAGCCCTGAGTAAAGTGTGTGCCTGTGCTTTACCTCTCCTTTTCAACTGCTTTCCCCCTCTGACTCACTTCTATCTCCCCTCCCTCTCCCTCTCTACCGACCTTCCTCCCCCTCTCGACCTCCTCCGTCTCTACCCCCTCACCTTCTCTCTACCCCCTCCCCCTCCCTATCTGCCCCTTCTATCACCTTATCTGCCCCTTTCCCCTCTAGCATCTCTCTCTACCCCAGATCCTCTCCCTCTCTACCCCCTCCCCCTCACTCTCTACCCCCTCCCTCTCCCTTTCTACCCTCTCTCCCTCCCTCTCTACTCCCCTCACTCTCTTCCTCTTTTCCTCCTCCCCCTCCCTCTCTACTCCCCTCCCTCTCCCTCTCTAGCCGTGCCTGTGTAGTTGGGGGCTATGTGTGAGGGGATAGGGTGGGGGATGGGGGAAAAGGAGCGAATGAAAGTGTTATTTGAAATGAAAGAAATCAACGTTCAAATCCTGGGTTGTAAGCTGACCAAGATAAATAAAAGGTGCTGTTCCTCCCATTTGCATTTGGCCTCACACTGTCAGTGCAGCAGACCTGGGACACCAAGATCCGTTTTGGAAAGGGAAGGGGAGTTAATTAAATGACCTGCTCCATTGTAATACGTTTGACATCAACGTCATCGTGGCTATCCTTCGAGGTCGATGAGTTCAAGATAACTTTGTCTGCTTGGTCCGCCGTTGAGGTCATGTAGGTTGTATCGTTCTAAGTCTGGACCCTCATCCTCGACCTTACCGCCATGGGTGGCCCAACCAGAAGCTGGTGCGTCTGACGGCATCGCTCTTGGAATCATGGGGTCACGCAAGTTAAACGATTTGAAGAGGTTGACATCAACACTACATTTGTAAAGGTCACTGAACCTGACTGCTCCCAGGTTTAATACATTTAGATAGACAGTGTGCAGACTTCAGTTTGGATTTGTGTCATGTATAAAACAAACAATAGAAAATCAGTTTGAAGAGAACCATAGGCCAGGTTCCAGAATGTGAATGGAAGCAAGCAGACGGGGTACTGATCTCTTATCAACAAAATAGAGAGAGTCAACAAAATAGAGAGAGTACAGAGGAGATTTACTAGAATGTTGCATAGGTTTCAGCAACTAAGTTACCGAGAAAGGTTGAACAAGTTAGGGCTTTATTCTTTGGAGCGCAGAAGGTTAAGGGGGGACGATAGAGGTTTTTTAAATGATGAGAGGGATAGACAGAGTTGACATGGAAAAGCTTTTCCCACTGAGAGTAGGGAAGATTCAAACAAGGGGACATGACTTGAGAATTAAGGGACTGAAGTTTAGGGGTAACATGAGGGGGAACTTCTTTACTCAGAGAGTGGTAGCGGTGTGGAATGAGCTTCCAGTGAAGGTGGTGGAGGCAGGTTCGTTTTTATCATTTAAAAATAAACTGGATAGTTATATGGATGGGAAGGGAATGGAGGGTTATGGTCTGAGCGCAGGTATATGGGACTAGAGGAGATTATGTGTTCGGCACGGACTAGAAGGGTCGAGATGGCCTGTTTCCGTGCTATAATTGTTATATGGTTATTATATGGTTTATACAACAAACCTTGCAGCACTATCTGCCTTTGACACTGCTGATTCCAAGTGCCCCATGCTCACTTTGTGCCAAAGCCGCTCATTTACGACAACATTTCAACATTGGATACTTCCCAAATTGGAATTGTCAGATTGACTCCACAGGTCCAAGTTCCTGATCAGTAACCTTTATGCCCGATAGTGCAGGGAACCAGAGAGAGGTGTTCAAATCCCTCGATGGCATCTGTGGGATTTAAATCTAACTAACTAAATAAATCTGAAGAAGGGTCTTGATCTAAAATGTCACTTATCCATGTATTCCAGAGATGCTGCTTGACCCACTGAGTTGTTAGTTGTGTTCAAGAAGGAACTGCAGATGCTGGAAGATCGAAGGTACACAAAAATGCTGGAGAAACTCAGCGGGTGCAGCAGCATCTATGGAGCGGAGGAAATAGGCGACGTTTCGGGCTGAAACCCTTCTTCAGACTGATGAAGTTGTTAGTTGTGTTGTGTCTGTTTTGGTAAACCAGCAAGTGCAGTTCCTTCTGTATCTCTCTTAATTAAATATTAATAATAATATTAATATAATATAACTGTGTGTGTGTGTGTGTGCGTGGGGGGGGGGGGGGTGGGTGGATAGTGTGCGTGTGTATGACACCGTAGGCCGCCCCTCCCCCACACCACGCGTTGAGGGGATGGGACCCAACGGGACCCTCTTGGTCTAGTGTCTATTAAAAGTCGTAATTGTTTCCGCTTCTCCAGTTTCCTCATTCCAGATACAGACAACCCTTTGAGTGACAAAGGTTGCTCCTACCGTCCCTTTTAAATCTCTTCCCTCTCACCTTAAGCCTCCAACCCCTCATTTTAGAATCCTCTACTCTGGGGAATAGACTGTGAGCATTCATTCTATCTATGCCCCTCATGATCCTGTACACCCCAATAAGATCACCCTCAGCCTCCCATGCTCCACAAGAAAACAATCCCAGCCTAACCAACGTCTGCCTATATCAAAAGCCCACAAACCCAAGTAACATCCTGGTGAATCTCTTCTGCACGTTTTCTAACTTATTAACATCCTTCCTGTGGTTAGATGACCTGAGCTGTACCACCACCCCAAGTGTGGTCTCACCGACTTTGTACAGTACAACTGCACCATGATGTCCCAACTGTTGTACTAAATGCCATTCCCAATGAAGGCAAGCATGCCAAGCGCTTTCTTCACCACTCTCAGGAAACCGTTGTCCTGCACTCCCAAATATATCCTCCTTCCTTGCTTCCCATGGCTCTCCCAAACCAGGAAAACTCTAAAACAGTCTGATATCTAACATTCCTGCGACTGACCTGAAACATTGACTCTGTTCCCCTCTCCGCTGATGCCGCCTTACCTGTTGTGTGTTTCTGGCATTCCTTGTTTTTGTCTCAGTCATCCTTTGTCTGCAGTGTTTTGCTTTTAGTTAATGGCGCCAACCTTGTTAATGTTTTACTGATCTGCAAGTCACTGTTAATCCATGCGCAGTGTTCTGTGAAGGCATTAATGTCCAAAGTTGTTGAGGCAGCAACTTGTTTGATTTCCGCATCAGAAATTCCTGGAAATGTTCTAATTAAACAATGATTTCAGCAGGACACAAGTCCTAACAGCCTCTGCTGGTGATTCTGCCCCAGAGCCTCCCAACACCACCTGCCCCAGGCCTTCAGTTCCCATAGAGTCATACAGAAGTGAAAGAGGCAACTCGGCCTAACTGTTCCATGCCAACCGAGAGACATAGAAACATAGAAACATAGAAAATAGGTGCAGGAGTAGGCTATTCGGCCCTTCGAGCCTGCACCGCCATTCAATATGATCATGGCTGATCATCCAACTCAGACCCATCTAAGCTCGTCCCATTTGCCTGCATTTGTCCTTTATCCCTCTAATTCTTTCCTATCCATGTAGTTGTCTCTCATGAACTATTCCAGGTCCCTTTTGAAACGACCCTTCCAAATTCCTCCTGTTCTGAACAATCCCTGATCGAAGTCAGCATAGTTTTATATGAGGGATGTCGTGTCTCACAAATCTGAATGATTTTTTTGTGGAAGTGACCAAAAAAGTCGATGCGGCTGCAGATGTTATGTACATGGATTTCAGTAAGGCGTTTGACAGGGTTCCGCATAGTAGACTGCTCTGCAAGGTTAGATCGCATGGGATCCAAGGAGAGATACATAGCTGAATGGATAACAAATTGGCTCCATGGAAGGAAGCACAGGTTGCTTAATGGACTTGAGGCATGTGACTAGTGGTGTGCCCCAGGGATTGTTGCTGGGCCTGTTACTGTTTGTCATCTACTGTATATCAATGATTTGGACGAGAACATACTGGGCAAGATTAGCATGTTTGCTGATGTTACAAAAGTGGGTAGTTTTGCAGATAGTGAAGATGGTTGTGAAAGATTGCAGCAGGATCTGGATCGATTGGCCAGGTGGGCTGAGGAATTGTTAATGGCATTTAATACAGCGAAGTATGAGGTGTTGCATTTTGTGATGTCTACCAAAGGCAGGACCCACACAGTGAATGGTAGACCTCTGGGTAGTGTTGTGCCCCTGTCCCACTGAGCAAACCTGAACGGAAACCTCTGGAGACTTTGTGCCCCACTCAAGGTTTCCGTGTGGTTCCCGGAGATTGCAGGTGGTTGCCGGAGGTTGCAGGTAGTGGAAGCAGGTAGGGAGACTAACAAAAACCTCCGGGAACCTCCGGGGACCGCACGGAAACCTTGGGTGGGGCACAAAGTCTCCAGAGGTTTCCGTTCAGGTTTCCTAAGTGGGACAGGGGCCTTATAGAGCAGAGGGATCTAGGAGTACAGGTGCATGGTTTCTTGAAGGTCAAGTCGCAGGTAGATAAGGTGGTAAAAAAGCTTTTGGCACATTGGCCTTCATCAGTCAGAGTATTAAGTATAGAAGTTGGGAGGTCATAATGTGTAGGAAAGAACTGCAGATGCTGGTTTAAATCAAAGGTATACGCAAAAGGCCTGAGTAACTGTGTGGGACAGGCAGCAACTATGGAGAGAAGGAATGGATGACATTTCAGGTTGAGACCCTTCTCGACCTGAAACGTTACCCATTATTTCTCTCCAGAGATGCTGCCTGTCCCCTCAGTTACTCCATTTTGTGTCTAGTTGGGAGGTCACGTTGCAGTTGTGTAAGACATTGGTGACACTGCATTTAGAATACTGTGTTCAGTTCTGGGCACCATGTTATAGGAAAGATATTGTCAAGCTAGAAAGGGTTCAGAAAATATTTATGAGGATGTTGCCAGAACGAGAGGGTGTGAGCTGTAGGGAGAGGTTAAATAGGCAGGGTCTCTATTCCATGGAGCGCAGGAGGATGAGGGGAGATCTTACAGAGGTGTATAAAATCATGAGAGGAATAGATTGGGTAGATGCACAAAGTATTTTGCCCAGAGCTGGGGAATCGAGGATCTGAGGACATAGGGTCAAGGTGAAGGGGAAAAGATTTAATAGGAATCCGAGGGGTAACTTTTTGACACAAAGGGTGGTGGGCGTATGGAACAAGCTGCCAGATGAGGTTGTTGAGGTTGGGACTATCCCAACGTTTAAGAAATAGTTTGACAGTTACATGGATAGGACAGGTTTGGAGGCATATGGACCAAGTGCAGGCACGTGGGACTAGTGCAGCTGGGACATGTTGGCAAGTTTGGCCGAAGGGCCTGTTTCTACACTATTTCACTGTGACTCTATGATCACACCAACGCCACTACTTCCTCAGGCAATGAAGGAAGCTTGGCATGTCTTCAATGACTTTCACCAATTTCTACAGGTGTACCTGTCAGAAAGCAACCTGTCAGGATGCATCACAGTTCTGCCCAAGAAATTGCAGAGAGTTGTGGATGCAGCCCAGCTCATGACACAGACCAGACTCCCCACCATTGACTCCATCTACACCATGCTGCTTCTGGAAAGCAGCCAACATAATCAAGAACCACTCACATTCCCTCTTCTCCCCTCTACAGACAGGCAGAAGAAACAAAAGCTTGAAGGCACATGCTACCAGATTCAGGATCATCTTCCCTGCTGTTATCAGACAACTGAAAGTTCCTGGATAAACTGTCTCGATCTCCCAACCTACTTCACTAAAGATCTTGCACCTTTCCTCTGTGACTCTTACACTATAACACATATTCTGCATTCTGGTATTTCTGTCCTTGCACCATTTTGTTGTAGTTTGTGGCATGAATGTACACATGTACAGTATGATTTGACTGGATAGCACACAGACAAAGCTTTTCACTGGGACTGGTATTAATACCAATACCAAGTGATCTCAATGTTCAGGATATCTTTATTCCCCCAGATTTTCAGTCTTCTGTCTCGAGTGGGAGTGGCAATTGAACTCAATACCCTCTGAGGTCTGAGCAGACTAATCGTGGCCCGGATACTGGAAAAGTGGGAGAGAGTTTAAACTATCACACTGTCTACCCTATCTGTCCCTCTCATCATTTTAAATCGTTCCCTCACTGCTCCCAATAGCCTCTGACATTCCAGAGAAAACTATTCAAATTTATCCAATCTCTCCCCGTAGTTAATACTGTTTAATCCAGACAGCATTCCCGTAATCCTTTTCTGATCCCTCTCTAAAGCCTCCACATCCTTTTTAATAATGGGGCAACTGGAACTGCACACAATACACCAAATGTGACTTATTGTGTTGCCACTTTCAGGCAATTATAGACTTGGACCCCAAAATCTCTCTGTACATCAATGCTGTTAAGGTCTTGCCACTAATTGTATATTTTCCACTAACATTTAAGATCCCAAAGTGCAACACCTCACACTTGCTCGGATTATACTCCATCTGCCTTTTCTCTGTCCATGTCTGTAGCTGGTCTATATCCTACTGTATAATATGACTACCCAAAGACATGGTAGTCAGTGAATTGGCTGGTGTCGAATGCCGCTGGTGTGTGGACAAATTGTGGGGGGAATTAGTTGTTGGGAATATTGGGGGGAAATGGATTGGTCTGTTAGCAAGCATAAACTGGATGGGTTGAAACATAGAAACATAGAAACATAGAACATGGAAAATAGGTGCAGGAGGAGGCCATTCAGCCCTTTGAGCCTGCACTGCCATTCAATATGATCATGGCTGATCATCCAACTCAGTATCCTGTACCTGCTTTCTCTCCACACCCCCTGATCCCTTTAGCCACAAGGGCCACATCTAACTCCCTCTTAAATGTAGCCAATGAACTGGCCTCAACTACATTCTGTGGCAGAGTATTCAAGAGATTCACCACTCTCCATGTAAAAAATGTTTTCTCATCTCGGTTCTAAAAGATTTCCCCTCTATCCATAAACTGTGACGCCTTGTACTGGACATCCCCAAGATCGGGAACAATCTTCCTGCATCTAGCCTGTCCAAACCCTTAAGAATTTTGTAAGTTTCTATGAGATCCCCCCTCAATCTTCTAAATTCTAGTGAGTACAAGCTGAGTCTATCCAGTCTTTCTTCATAAGAAAGTCCTGACATCCCGGGAATCAGTCTGGTGAACTTTCTCTGTACTCCCTCTATGGCAAGAATGTCCTTCCTCAGATTAGGAGACCAAAACTGTATGCAATACTCCAGGTGTGGTCTCACCAAGACCCTGTACAACTGCAGTAGAACCTCCCTGCTCCTATACTCAAATCCGTTTGCTATGAATGCTAACATACCATTCGCTTTCTTCACTGCCTGCTGCACCTGCAAGCCTACTTTCAATGACTGGTGTACCATGACATCCAGGTCTCGTTGCAACTCCCCTTTTCCTAATCAGCCACCATTCAGATCTACTTTCCTGTTTTTGCCACCAAAGTGGATAACCTCACGTTTATCCACATTATACTGCATCTGCCATACATTTGCCCACTCACCCAGCCTATCCAAGTCATCTTGCAGCCAGCGCACCAGCTTCGTGTCATCCGCAAACTTGGAGATGTTGTATTCAATTCCCTCATCCAAATCATTAATATATATTGGAGATAGCTGGGGTCCCAACACTGATCCTTGTGGTACCCCACTAGTCATTGCCTGACATTCTGAAAAGGACTTGTTTACTCCTACTCTTTGCTTCCTGTCTGCCAGTCAGTTCTCCATCCACATCAATACTGAACCCCCCAATACCGTGTGCTTTAAGTTTGTATACTAATCTCTTATGTGGGACCTTATCGAAAGCCTTCTGAACGTCCAGATATAACACATCCACTGGTTCTCCCCTATCCACTCTATTAGTTACATCCGCGAAAAATTCTATAAGATTCGTCGGATATGATTTAACTTTCACAAATTGTTTTGCTTTTAGTTAATGGCGCCAACCTTGTTAATGTTTTACTGATCTGCAAGTCACTGTTAATCCATGCGCAGTGTTCTGTGAAGGCATTAATGTCCAAATTTGTTGAGGCAGCAACTTGTTTGATTTCAGCATCAGAAATTCCTGGAAATGTTCTAATTAAACAATGATTTCAGCAGGACACAAGTCCTAACAGCCTCTGCTGGTGACTCTGCCCCAGAGCCTCCCAACACCACCTGCCCCAGGCCTTCAGTTCCCATAGAGTCATACAGAAGTGGGGCAACTCGGCCTAACTGTTCCATGCCAACCGAGAGACATAGAAACATAGAAACATAGAAAATAGGTGCAGGAGTAGGCTATTCGGCCCTTCGAGCCTGCACCGCCATTCAATATGATCATGGCTGATCATCCAACTCAGACCCATCTAAGCTCGTCCCATTTGCCTGCATTTGTCCTTTATCCCTCTAATTCTTTCCTATCCATGTAGTTGTCTCTCATGAACTATTCCAGGTCCCTTTTGAAACGACCCTTCCAAATTCCTCCTGTTCTGAACAATCCCTGATCGAAGTCAGCATAGTTTTATATGAGGGATGTCGTGTCTCACAAATCTGAATGATTTTTTTGTGGAAGTGACCAAAAAAGTCGATGAGGCTGCAAATGTTATGTACATGGATTTCAGTAAGGTGTTTGACAGGGTTCCGCATGGTAGACTGCTCTGCAAGGTTAGATCGCATGGGATCCAAGGAGAGATAAATAGCTGAATGGATAACAAATTGGCTCCATGGAAGGAAGCACAGGTTGCTTAATGGACTTGAGGCATGTGACTAGTGGTGTGCCCCAGGGATTGTTGCTGGGCCTGTTACTGTTTGTCATCTACTGTATATCAATGATTTGGATGAGAACATACAGGGCAAGATTAGCATGTTTGCTGATGTTACAAAAGTGGGTAGTTTTGCAGATAGTGAAGATGGTTGTGAAAGATTGCAGCAGGATCTGGATCGATTGGCCAGGTGGGCTGAGGAATTGTTAATGGCATTTAATACAGCGAAGTATGAGGTGTTGCATTTTGTGATGTCTACCAAAGGCAGGACCCACACAGTGAATGGTAGACCTCTGGGTAGTGTTGTGCCCCTGTCCCACTGAGCAAACCTGAACGGAAACCTCTGGAGACTTTGTGCCCCACTCAAAGTTTCCGTGTAGTTCCCGGAGATTGCAGGTGGTTGCCGGAGGTTGCAGGTAGTGGAAGCAGGTAGGGAGACTAACAAAAACCTCCGGGAACCTCCGGGGACTGCACGGAAACCTTGGGTGGGGCACAAAGTCTCCAGAGGTTTCCGTTCAGGTTTCCTAAGTGGGACAGGGGCCTTATAGAGCAGAGGGATCTAGGAGTACAGGTGCATGGTTCCTTGAAGGTCAAGTCGCAGGTAGATAAGGTGGTAAAAAAGCTTTTGGCACATTGGCCTTCATCAGTCAGAGTATTAAGTATAGAAGTTGGGAGGTCATAATGTGTAGGAAAGAACTGCAGATGCTGGTTTAAATCAAAGGTATACGCAAAAGGCCTGAGCAAACTGTGTGGGACAGGCAGCAACTATGGAGAGAAGGAATGGATGACATTTCAGGTTGAGATCCTTCTCGACCTGAAACGTTACCCATTATTTCTCTCCAGAGATGCTGCCTGTCCCCTCAGTTACTCCACTTTGTGTCTAGTTGGGAGGTCACGTTGCAGTTGTGTAAGACATTGGTGACACTGCATTTAGAATACTGTGTTCAGTTCTGGGCACCATGTTATAGGAAAGATATTGTCAAGCTAGAAAGGGTTCAGAAAATATTTATGAGGATGTTGCCAGAACGAGAGGGTGTGAGCTGTAGGGAGAGGTTAAATAGGCAGGGTCTCTATTCCATGGAGCGCAGGAGGATGAGGGGAGATCTTATAGAGGTGTATAAAATCATGAGAGGAATAGATTGGGTAGATGCACAAAGTATTTTGCCCAGAGCTGGGGAATCGAGGATCTGAGGACATAGGGTCAAGGTGAAGGGGAAAAGATTTAATAGGAATCCGAGGGGTAACGTTTTGACATAAAGGGTGGTGGGCGTATGGAACAAGCTGCCAGATGAGGTTGTTGAGGTTGGGACTATCCCAACGTTTAAGAAATAGTTTGACAGTTACATGGATAGGACAGGTTTGGAGGCATATGAGCCAAGTGCAGCCAGGTGGGACTAGTGCAGCTGGGACATGTTGGCAAGTTTGGCCGAAGGGCCTGTTTCTACACTATTTCACTGTGACTCTATGATCACACCAATGCCACTACTACCTCAGGCAATGAAGGAAGCTTGGCATGTCTTCAATGACTTTCACCAATTTCTACAGGTGTACCTGTCAGAAAGCAACCTGTCAGGATGCATCACAGTTCTGCCCAAGAAATTGCAGAGAGTTGTGGATGCAGCCCAGCTCATGACACAGACCAGACTCCCCACCATTGACTCCATCTACACCATGCTGCTTCTGGAAAGCAGCCAACATAATCAAGAACCACTCACATTCCCTCTTCTCCCCTCTACAGACAGGCAGAAGAAACAAAAGCTTGAAGGCACATGCTACCAGATTCAGGATCATCTTCCCTGCTGTTATCAGACAACTGAAAGTTCCTGGATAAACTGTCTCGATCTCCCAACCTACTTCACTAAAGATCTTGCACCTTTCCTCTGTGACTCTAACACTATAACACATATTCTGCATTCTGGTATTTCTGTCCTTGCACCATTTGTTGTAGTTTGTGGCATGAATGTACACATGTACAGTATGATTTGACTGGATAGCACACAGACAAAGCTTTTCACTGGGACTGGTATTAATACCAATACCAAGTGATCTCAATGTTCAGGATATCTTTATTCCCCCAGATTTTCAGTCTTCTGTCTCGAGTGGGAGTGGCAATTGAACTCAATACCCTCTGAGGTCTGAGCAGACTAATCGTGGCCCGGATACTGGCACCGATTTGCTGCTTGTGAAACTTGTAGTGTGAAAAGTGGGAGAGAGTTTAAACTATCACACTGTCTACCCTATCTGTCCCTCTCATCATTTTAAATCGTTCTCTCACGGCTCCCAATAGCCTCTGACATTCCAGAGAAAACTATTCAAATTTATCCAATCTCTCCCCGTAGTTAATACTGTTTAATCCAGACAGCATTCCTGTAACCCTTTTCTGATCCCTCTCTAAAGCCTCCACATCCTTTTTAATAATGGGGCAACTCGAACTGCACACAATACACCAAATGTGACCTATTGTGTTGCCACTTTCAGGCAATTATAGACTTGGACCCCAAAATCTCTCTGTACATCAATGCTGTTAAGGTCTTGCCACTAATTGTATATTTTCCACTAACATTTAAGATACCAAAGTGCAACACCTCACACTTGCTCGGATTATACTCCATCTGCCTTTTCTCTGTCCATGTCTGTAGCTGGTCTATATCCTACTATATAATTTGACTACCCAAAGACATGGTGGTCAGTGAATTGGCTGGTGTCGAATGCCGCTGGTGTATGGACAAATTGTGGGGGGAATTAGTTGTTGGGAATATTGGGGGGAAATGGAATGGTCTCTTAGCAAGCATAAACTGGATGGGTTGAAACATAGAAACATAGAACATGGAAAATAGGTGCAGGAGGAGGCCATTCAGCCCTTTGAGCCTGCACCGCCATTCAATATGATCATGGCTGATCATCCAACTCAGTATCCTGTACCTGCTTTCTCTCCACACCCCCTGATCCCTTTAGCCACAAGGGCCACATCTAACTCCCTCTTAAATATAGCAATGAACTAGCCTCAACTACATTCTGTGGCAGAGAATTCAAGAGATTCACCACTCTCCATGTAAAAAATGTTTTCTCATCTCGGTTCTAAAAGATTTCCCCTCTATCCATAAACTGTGACGCCTTGTTCTGGACATCCCCAAGATCGGGAACAATCTTCCTGCATCTAGCCTGTCCAAACCCTTAAGAATTTTGTAAGTTTCTATGAGATCCCCCCTCAATCTTCTAAATTCTAGCGAGTACAAGCTGAGTCTATCCAGTCTTTCTTCATAAGAAAGTCCTGACATCCCAGGAATCAGTCTGGTGAACTTTCTCTGCACTCCCTCTATGGCAAGAATGTCCTTCCTCAGATTAGGAGACCAAAACTGTATGCAATACTCCAAGTGTGGTCTCACCAAGACCCTGTACAACTGCAGTAGAACCTCCCTGCTCCTATACTCAAATCCGTTAGCTATGAATGCTAACATACCATTCGCTTTCTTCACTGCCTGCTGCACCTGCAAGCCTACTTTCAATGACTGGTGTACCATGACACCCAGGTCTCGTTGCAACTCCCCTTTTCCTAATCGGCCACCATTCAGATAATAGTCTACTTTCCTGTTTTTGCCACCAAAGTGGATAACCTCACGTTTATCCACATTATACTGCATCTGTCATACATTTGCCCACTCACCCAGCCTATCCAAGTCATCTTGCAGCCAGCGCCCCAGCTTCGTGTCATCCGCAAACTTGGAGATGTTGCATTCAATTCCCTCATCCAAATCATTAATATATTTTGGAAATAGCTGTGGTCCCAGCACTGATCCTTATGGTACCCCACTAGTCATTGCCTGACATTCTGAAAAGGACCCGTTTACTCCTACACTTTGCTTCCTGTCTGCCAGTCAGTTCTCTATCCACATCAATACTGAACCCCCAATACCGTGTGCTTTAAGTTTGTATACTAATCTCTTATGTGGGACCTTATCGAAAGCCTTCTGAACGTCCAGATATAACACATCCACTGGTTCTCCCCTATCCACTCTATTAGTTACATCCGCGAAAAATTTAATAAGATTCGTCGGATATGATTTACCTTTCACAAATCCATGCTGACTTTGTCCAATGATTTCGCCACTTTCCAAATGTGCTGCTATCCCATCTTTAACAACTAGCAGTTTCCCCACTACCGATGTTAGACTAACTGGTCTGTAATTCCCCTTTTTCTCTCTCCCTCCCTTTTTAAAAAGTGAGGTTACATTAGCTACCCTCCAATCCTCAGGAACTACTCCTGAATCTAAAGAGTTTTGAAAAATTATCACTAATGCATCCACTTGTTCTGGGGCTACTTCCTTAAGTACTCTGGGATGCAGCCTATCTGGCCCTTGAGATTTATCGGCCTTTAATCCATTAAATTTACCTAACACCACTTCCCGACTAACCTGGATTTCACTCAGTTCCTCCATCTCATTTGACCCCCGGTCCCCTGCTATTTCCAGCAGATTATTTAAGTCTTCCTTAGTGAAGACAGAACCAAAGTAGTTATTCAATTGGTCTGCGATGTCCTTGTTCCCCATGATCAATTCACCTGTTTCTGACTGCAAGGGACCTACCTTTGTTTTAACTAATCTTTTTCTCTTCACATATCTATAAAAACTTTTGCAGTCAGTTTTTATGTTCCCTGCCAGTTTTCTTTCATAATCTATTCTCCCTTTCCTAATTAATTCTCCCAGTCCTCTGGTCGGCTGATTTTTCTGGCTAATTTGTATGCTTCACCTTTTGTTTTGTTACTACCTCTGATTTTCCTTGTTATCCACGGATGCACTACCTTCTCTGATTTATTCTTTTGCCAAACTGGGATGAGCAATTGTTGTAGTTCATCCATGCAGTCTTTAAATGCCTTCCATTGCATATCCACCTTCAACCCTTTAAGACTCATTGGCCAGTCTATCTTGGCCAATTCACGCCTCATACCCTCAAAGTTACCTTTCTTTAAGTTCAGAACCCTTGTTTCTGATTTGGCAGCACTGTGGACTGTCGATTATTTTGTAACCAGTTTGTTCTTTTGCCCAGGGTCGACCATCAAGGCCAGTAAATCATTATCGCCTGACTTTGTGGTGAGAATGTTGCTGAGACGGCCAAAGTTGCACTTGTTGCCGGACCTCCTTCCCTCCTGGGCACAATGCAGAGGGGTCTTCCACCTGGGGAAGGCAGGCTCGGCATCTGAACTGAGGGCCGCAAGGGGGACCTGGCAGTGGCGAGAGTTCGCTGTGTTCCTGCGCCCGGAGGTGCAGCACACTCCCTTCACAGCACGACTGCTTCAGAAAGGCGCGGTGATGAGGCAGGAACGACAGCAGGTGAGTGAGCTCCACCCTCCCCCCCTCCTCCCTAAACCCCCCACCCATTCCACCCCCTCTCCCCCCCATCCACATTACCACCCCTCCCCCCCCCTCTCCCCATTACACCCCCCCCCCCCCTCCACCCGTCCCACCCGTCAGGAGACAGCTTCCAAGTCGGGACCTGAGTGGCCAACGGAATAGGCATGTTGATCACCTGCTGGTGTGAGGACAGTTTGAGCCTGATGGGCCAGAAGTCAGTAATATATGATGAAACCAGGCTCTTCGGCACAACGTCCCTGCTGAGCAGGATGCTCAATTTAAGTTTGCCTCATTTGCCTGCGTTTGATCCATATCCAAGAGTATCAAGTGTTCAATTGTCATATTTATCAAAAATGAAACAATGAAATTCTTACTTGCAACGACTGCTCTGAAAACACAATACAGAGATTACACAATAAAGAAAAAAAGGCCAATAAATTCAAAAATGCTAGAAGTCCCTAAACCTTTCCTATCATGTACCATGGAAACGTTTTAAAAATGTTGTAGTATGCTTCAACTACTTCTTCTGGCAGCATGTTCCAGAAAAACTTACCCCTCAGATTCTTTCCCCTCAAATCTTTAATCTATGACTTCTGGGTTTTTCATTCCTCTACCCTGCATAAAAGGCTCTGTGCATTCACCCTATCTATTCCACTCATGATTTCATACACGTCTCTAAGATCATCCCTCAGCCTCCTGCACTCCAAACAATAAAGTCCTCACCTGATTCACAGTAGCAGAACAGTGGCGCAGCAGTACAGTTGCTGTCTAATGCCCATGTCCCACTTAGGAAACCTGAACGGAAACCTCTGGAGACTTTGCGTCCCACCCAAGGTTTCCGTGTAGTTCCCGGAGGTTCCCGGAGGTTTTTGTCAGTCTCCCTACCTGCTTCCACTACCTGCAACCTCCGGCAACCACCTGCAACCTCCGGGAACCGCACGGAAACCTTGGGTGGGGCGCAAAGTCTCCAGAGGTTTCCGTTCAGGATTCCTAAATGGGACAGGGGCATTACAATGCCAGAGACCCGGCTTCCATCCTGACTACAAGTGGTGGCTGTACAAAGTTTGTAAGTTTTCCCTGTGAGCATGGGTTTTCCCAGGGAGTTCTGGTTTCCTCCCACATTCCAAAGATGTGCAAGTTTATAGTTAAATTGACTTCCATAAATTGTTCCTCATGTATAGGACAGATCTAGTATATGGGTGATTGCTGGCCGTCATGGACTCGTCAAGGGTCTGTTACCACGCTGTATCTCTAAACTAAACTGTCCAATCTGTCCAATTTCCTTAGCTCCATAGATGCTGCCCCACCCGCTGAGTTTCTCCAGCACTTTTGTCCACCTTCTGTCCAATCTATAGCTCAGGATCTTGAATCTTGGCAACATCCTTGTAAATCTCTGTGTGCTGTTTCCAGCTCAATAGCATCTTTCCTATTGCAGGGTGATCAAAGCTGAACACAATACCCCAGGTGCAGTCTCCCAACATCTTCTGATACTCGCTCTGCTCAAGGAAGACCTCACCCACAGCTCGTACCATGGAAAGGCCTGGTATAGAGTCATAGAGTAAATGCTCGCAGAATCAGGCCCAGCAGCTCCATGCTGACCACCGTGCCTACCTACACTAATCAGATATGGCTGTATTAATTACAGATCCCTCTCAAATGTTGTAACTCTTTCCACCTCCACCACCTCCTCCAGCAGCACACCGCAGATACCAACCACTGTGTGAGAAATCTACCCTCAGATCTCATTTAAACCTCCTATCTCTCACCTCAAACCTTTCAAAATGCAGCCCTTGAACTTTTTATCTCCACTTTCTGTGTAACTATAACACTATAACGCTGCAACTCTGCACTCTGGCACTTTTCTCTTTGCATTACCTGTTGTACTTGTTGCACACATGCTTGGTATGCTTTGACTGGGTGGCATAAAAGCAAAGTTACCCACTGTATCTTGGTATACGTGACAATAATAACCAATATTTATAGCAATTTCAACAGAGATAGCAGTGCTGATACGACGGTGGGCTGCTAATGGCCAAATGCCGCATCTCTACTCCGGGCCTTCTCCATGAGCCTCTCTGCCCCTCTGGCCAGTGACCTGGGGGGCATTTATCTGCTAGTCTCTGTCCTCCAGCCCCACCATCTGCCTCGAGCACAGAGGCCAATGCACAGCATCACATTCGTACCGTCAGGGCAGCAGCTCGACGGGCCGAGTGGCACAACGGCCAATCCATGACTAACCTTTCTTCATGCAGTCTCTAGGTTGGAGGTCACCCGTCCCAGAGGTCATGGGGATCCTCCTCGGGGATGTCCAGGGCGCTGGGCAACAGCCAATCACCTTCCTGCGACAGGTAAGGTCATAGTGGGGAGAAGCAAAGTCCCGCTGGTGCGGGGAATCCGAAAACAAGGGCAGGATCCACTGGGACGGAACGGGCTTGATAGAACTTCAGATATTTGTGGGATCAAGGGACTGGAGGAATGGATCTGCTGGGATCTTGCTGACTGACCAGGTAGCTTCGACAGGTTGAATGGGCTTGACTCACTCCTAGTTCTTTTGTTCTAACCATATAACCATATAACCATATAACAATTACAGCACGGAAACAGGCCATCTCGACCCTTCTAGTCCGTGCCGAACACATAATCTCCCCTAGTCCCATATACCTGTGCTCAGACCATAACCCTCCATTCCCTTCCCATCCATATAACTATCCAAATTATTTTTAAATGATAAAAACGAACCTGCCTCCACCACCTTCACTGGAAGCTCATTCCACACAGCTACCACTCTCTGAGTAAAGAAGTTCCCCCTCATGTTACCCCTAAACTTCAGTCCCTTAATTCTCATGTCATGTCCCCTTGTTTGAATCTTCCCTACTCTCAGTGGGAAAAGCTTTTCCACGTCAACTCTGTCTATCCCTCTCATCATTTTAAAAACCTCTATCAAGTCCCCCCTTAACCTTCTGCGCTCCAAAGAATAAAGCCCTAACTTGTTCAACCTTTCTCTGTAACTTAGTTGCTGAAACCCAGGCAACATTCTAGTAAATCTCCTCTGTACTCTCTCTATTTTGTTGACATCCTTCCTATAATTAGGCGACCAAAATTGTACACCATACTCCAGAATTGGCCTCACCAATGCCTTGTACAATTTTATCATTACATCCCAACTTCTATACTCAATGCTCTGATTTATAAAGGCCAGCACACCAAAAGCTTTCTTTACCACCCTATCTACATGAGATTCCACTTTCAGGGAACTGTGCACAGTTATTCCCAGATCCCTCTGTTCACCTACATTCTTCAATTCCCTTCCATTTACCATGTACGTCCTATTTTGATTTGTCCTGCCAAGATGTAGCACCTCACACTTATCAGCATTAAACTCCATCTGCCATCTTTCAGCCCACTCTTCCAACTGGCATAAATCTCTCTGTAGACTTTGAAACTCTACTTCATTACCCGCAACCCCACCTATCTTAGTATCATCTGCATACTTACTAATCCAATTTACCACACCATCATCCAGATCATTGATGTACATGACAAACAACAGTGGACCCAACACAGATCCCTGTGGCACCCCACTCGTCACTGGCCTCCAACCTGACAAACAACCATCCACCATTACTCTCTGGCTTCTCCCATTCAGCCAAAGTTGAATCCATCTTGCTACTCCACCATTAATACCCAACCATTGCACCTTCTTAACCAACCTTCCATGAGGAACCTTGTCAAAGGCCTTACTGAAGTCCATATACACAGTAAGGCCTTTGACAAGGTTCCTCAAGGTTCCAAGGTTCTGGTGTCAGTTCCCATCTGGGCAGCTGAGGACATTGAATACAGAAGGGTGCAGCTCAAGAATAGGCCCTTCGGTCCACAATGTCCTTGCCGAACATGATGCCAAGTAAACCGTATCTCATCTGCCTGCACGTGACATCTCCAAGTTTGCGGATGACACGAAGCTGGGGGACAGTGTTAGCTGTGAGGAGGATGCTAGGAGGCTGCAAGGTGACTTGGATAGGTTGGGTGAGTGGGCAAAGGCATGGCAGATGCAGTATAATGTGGATAAATGTGAGGTTATCCACTTTGGTAGCAAAAACAGGAAAGTAGACTATTATCTGAATGGTGGCCGATTAGCAAAAGGGGTGATGCAACGAGACCTGGGTGTCATGGTACACCAGTCATTGAAAGTAGGAATGCAGGTGCAGCAGGCAGTGAAGAAAGAAAATGGTATGTTAGCAATCATAGCAAAAGGATTTGAGTATAAGAGCAGGGAGGTTCTACTGCAGTTGTACAGGGTCTTGGTGAGACCACACCTGGAGTATTGCGTACAGTTTTGGTCTCCTAATCTGAGGAAAGACATTCTTGCCATAGAGGGAGTACAGAGAAGGTTCACCAGACTGATTCCTGGGATGGCAGGACTTTCATATGAGGAAAGACTGGATAGACTTGGCTTGTACACGTTGGAATTCAGAAGACTGAAACTTACATAATTCTTATAGAAACTTACATAATTCTTAAGGGGTTGGACAGGCTAGATGCAGGAAGATTATTCCCGATGTTGGGAAGTCCAGAACTAGGGGTCACAGTTTAAGGATAAGAGGGAAGACTTTTAGGACCGAGATGAGGAACTCATTTTTTACACAGAGAGTGGTGAATCTGTGGAATTCTCTGCCACAGAAGGTAGTTGAGGCCAATTCATTGGCTATATTTAAGAGGGAGTTAGATGTGGCCCTTGTGGCTAAAGGGATCAGGGGAATGGAGAGAAGGCAGAAATGGGATACTGAGTTGGATGATCAGCCGTGATCATATCAAATGGCGGTGCAGGCTCGAAGGGCCAAATGGCCCACTGCTGCACCTATTTTCTATGTTTCTATGACCCATATCCCCCCATCTCCATCTGCCTATTTAAAAGCCTCTTAAGCACCACTATTATATCTGCCTCCAACCTCACTCCTGCCAGTGCTCCTCTAATCTTAAACTATACACCCGAGTCTTTGACTTTCCTGCCCTGGGGAAAAGGGTCGGAGTGTCTACAGTATCTATACCTCTCATAACTTTACATACTTCTATCAAGCCTTCCCTCAACATCTGATGCTCCTGAGAAAACATGTAGGTGTGTCCAACCTCTCCTTACAGCTAATACCCTCTAATAGAAACATAGAATAGAAAACAGGTGCAGGGGGAGGCCATTTGGCCCTTCATTGTGATCATGGCTGATCATCCACAATCAGTAATCCATGCCTGCCTTTTCCCCATATTCCTTAATCCAGGCATCATTCTGGTAAACCTCCTCTGCACTCTCTCCAAAGCCTCTTCACCCTTCACGACGATAAGAACTGCACACAACATATGTTGCTACACCTTTTTCCAGTTGATGTAGCCATTCAACCTTTGACATTCCCTCTCTGGGAGTTCCTGGTATGGAGCATGAGCTATTGCTTGTTGAGGGTGTGGGGGGCGGGGGGGCAGGGGTGAACAGTGCTGGTCCTGGAACTCAAAGCCCCTCTCCTTGCCACAGGTTACTGCTATCAGCACCTACCCAAGACTGCTCGATCACCCAGCCCTGCCCCTCGATGCCAAGCAGAGGGCTCGAGAAATCCTGGCTAACTGTGCCGGCAATAGCATTGGTGGGTATCGGTGACAGGTTGAGGATGGCGACTGGTGGAAGGGAGGAAAATGAGCGAGAGAGGGGAATGTGGGTGTGGGGGAAGGATAGGCGGGGGCGAAGGGAGGGAGAAGAGGGAGGGAGAAGGGGAGGGAGGGGGAAGAGGAGGGAAGGAGAGGGAGAGAAGGAGCGACGGAGAGGAGGGAGGGTGGAGGAGGGAGAGGAGGGAGGGAGAGGAGGAGGTGAAGGGATGAAGAGCAGGAGGGAGGGAGGGAGGGAGGGAGAGGATGGTGGGAGAGGAGGGAATGAGTGAGGGGAGAGGTGGAGGGAGGGAGGGTAAGTTACCACGTCCAACACGATGGATGTCACGGTTCCATGAGACCATCCTATCAACAGCCCCGAGCCCCAACATCCTATCAACAGCCCCAAGCCCCAACATCCTATCAACAGGAGCCCCAACATCCATGTGCTCATGTGCTCATCTAGAACACATAACAGTCCCCATGCAGAGCATAATGCCAAGTTTAAGTAACTATACCTCCCATAACCTTAGAACAAAAACAGTAGGTAACAGATTCTTCAACCTAGAATGTCTATGTTGAACATGATGCCAAGATAAACCAATCTCCTCTGCCTGCACGTGATCCATATCCCTCCATTCCCTGCATATCCATGTGTCTATCTGAAAGCCTTTCAAGCACCACAATTGTATCTGCCTCCACCACTGTCCCTGGCGGTGTGTTCTAAGCTATCACCACTTGCTATGGAAAAAAACACCTTTGCCCCTCAAAATACTTTTATCAGGTCTCCCCTCAGCCTTTGACATTACAGAGAAAATAATCCAAGTTAATCCAACCTCTCCTTACATCTAATACCTTCTAAACCATGCTGCATCCTGGAAAAACGCTTCTGCACCCTTTCCAAAATCTCCACATCTTTCCAGTAATATGGTAACCAGAACTGCATGCAATACACATTATGCAGCCTAACCAATGTCAGTAAAATCACAGCATGATTTTGTGACTCTTCTACCGATGCCCCCACCAATGAAGGCAAGCATACCATTTCCACCCTGGGAATGAGGTTCACACTGACCACCCTATCTATGCCTCACATCATTTTGTAAACTTCTATCAGGTCTCCCCTCAACATCCACAGTGCCAGAGCAGGTAATCAAAGTTTGTCCCTCTCCTTGTGGAAGACCCATCTCTGGTGCCAGCAGTGCATTTCTGCAGCTCACTGGATATAAGTTACCACTGCGGGTAACCTGCAGATGCAGCAGATAATGTGGGGCCAGTTAGTTTAACTACCTCTGCTGGTCCACCATTACCACGCTGCTGGCTGTGATCTCAAGAATCCTCGTTAGGTTTTATTAAAGCAGATTTTCTGTTCTTTAAACCATTGCCTTCACCCTCCACATTCCAAAGTCCCTATTCCCACATCCAGCAGGACGGACAGTGTGAGCTGATGGCCGGATCATGTGTAAAGGAGAGGGGTGGTCTCGGGCAGAGCACTGACTTCTCTCTGCATTTCAGGTGCTTACACTGAGCCAGAAGGGATCGGTGCTGTCAGACACTCAGTGGCCCAATACCTGGAGCAGCGAGATGGAGGTGTCCCAGCAGATCCGAACAACGTTTACCTGATGAACGGGACCTCAAATGCCATGAGTGTATGCAACAGCAGGGAACGTTCCAAACAGGGGCAGCAGGAGAAACCTTTCAGCCCCTCAATAGCCACACAGCAAAGAAACAGGCCCTTCAGCCCAACTCCTCCATGCTGACCAAGAAACTCCCATGAATTTCCTCCCATTCACCCACATTCAGTCCGTATTCCTCTAAACCTTTCCTATCCATGTACATGTCCAATTGTCTTTTAAATGTTTAATCGAGGCACATAGAAACATAGAAACATAGAAATTAGGTGCAGGAGTAGGCCATTCGGCCCTTCGAGCCTGCACCGCCATTCAATATGATCATGGCTGATCATCCAACTCAATATCCCGTACCTGCCTTCTCTCCATACCCCCTGATCCCTTTAGCCACAAGGGTCACATCTAACGCCCTCTTAAATATAGCCAATTAACTGGCCTCAACTACCCTCTGTGGCAGAGAGTTCCAGAGATTCACCGCTCTCTGTGTGAAAAAAGTTCTTCTCATCTCGGTTTTAAAGGATTTCCCCCTTATCCTTAAGCTGTGACCCCTTGTCCTGGACTTCCCCAACATCGGGAACAATCTTACTGCATCTAGCCTGTCCATCCCCTTAAGAATTTTGTAAGTTTCAATAAGATCCCCCCTCAATCTTCTAAATTCTAGCGAGTACAAGCCAAGTCTATCCAGTCTTTCTTCATAAGACAGTCCTGCCATCCCAGGAATCAGTCTGGTGAACCTTCTCTGTACTCCCTCTATGGCAAGAATGTCTTTCCTCAGATTTGGAGACCAAAACTGTATGCAATACTCCAGGTGTGGTCTCACCAAGGTCCTGTACAACGGCAGTAGAACCTCCCTGCTCCTATGCAGCACTGCAGAAGGTTTACAAAAAGAAGACAGAGTGTCGGAGTAGCTCAGCTAAGCTTTGGCAGCTGGTTCCACATACCCACCTCCTCTCTGTGGAAAAGTTGCCCCTCAGCTTAAGGTGAAATCTTTCCCCTCTCACCTTAAACCAATGCCCTCCAGTTCCTGATTCCCCTATCCTGGGTAATAGATTGCATTTACCACTATCCCTCTCATGATCTTATTTATCTATATAAGATCACCCCTCAGCCTCCTGCGTTCAAAGTCCTAGACTGGCCAACCTCTTCCTATTGCTCAGGTTGTCGAATCCTGGCAACACCCTTGTAAATCTTCACTGCTCCTACTCCTCAGGTCCGCTTTAAAGCTTCTTCCCTCATCCTCAAGCTTTGCACCTTTTTTAAAAAATACCAACACAATGGGATAAAAGACTTCAATCCTAACTCAAAATGTTATAATGTAGAACAGAACAGCACAGGCCGCTCAACCCACAAAGTCCATGCTAAACATGAGACCAAGCTAAATGAATCTCTGGGTTCATGTGATCCATATCCCTTCATATACACATGTCTATCTATAAGCCGCTTCAATGCCATTTATCATATCTGCCTCCACCACCAGGCCTGGCGGTGGGTTCCAGACACTCAGCACCTTGTGTGTAAAAAAAACTTGGCTTGCTCATCTCCCTTAGACTTTACCGCTCTCACCTTAAAGCTATGCCCTCTCGTCTCTGATATTTGGACCCTGGGGAAAGGATTGTGACTGACTACCCTCTCTTTGCAGCTCATAATTTTATAAAGTTCCGTCATGTCTCCCCTCAACTTCTAAGAACAGCCACGTTTGTCCAACCTCTCTTTATAGATAATAACCTCTAATTCAAGCATAATTTTGGTAAACCTTCACCATCTCAATTCCTCCACATCCTTTCTGTAATGGGGCGACCAGAACTGCACACAATATTCCAAATGCAGCCTAACTTAACCCCAATACAGCAGCATGATGACTTCCCAACTTTTATACCTAGTGCCCAGACCAATGAAGACAAGCATACAATCCACCTTCTTTCCCATTCGATCTAGTTGTATTGCCACTTTCAACTTGGACCCAACACCAATGCTGTTAGGGGTCTTGTCATTAATTGTATACTCTCTTTACATTAGACCTCCCAAAGTGAATCACCTCATACTTGCTCAGATTAAACTGATTTGCCATCCCTCCACCCCTCTCTGTGAATGATCAAGATACTTTCTACTGTGCATGTGTAGAAGTTTGTAAGTGACATTGGAGATTCCTGTGCGATTAGGAGAGGGCAGGGCCTGATCTGCAGGTGGATGCCTAATGGGCCTGTCCCACTTAGGCGACTCTTTACCCGATGACAGGAGACGATGCGGTCGCCACATGTTCCCGGATGGTTGCCAGGGTGCCACCTGCATGGTCGTGAGTAGTTCCCTCAGACTCGCCATAAGTCCATAACAAGATAATTTCAATATAGGAGTATAGGAGTAAAGAGGTTCTTCTGCAGTGTATAGGTCTCTGGTGAGACCACATCTGGAGTATTGTGTCCAGTTTTGGTCTCCTAATTTGAGGAAGGACATCCTTCTGATTGAGGTAGTGCAGCGTAGGTTCATGAGATTGATCCCTGGGATGGCGGGACTGTTATATGAGGAATGATTGAAAATACTAGGCTTGTATTCACTGGAGTTTAGAAGAATGAGGGTGATCTTATATAAACATATCTTATATTACTAGAAGTCTGATATTGACTGCTTTTGGCTCGCTGTGCTACGATTTCCGAGAGAACGCCGCAACCTACGGCCGTCATGTTTGGCCACCTCGCTCAGAGCCCCCCTCCCCCTTCCCGGACTGGAGGATTGTTCCGATCAACGACAAATCAGAGAGATATTAATGTTTAAAAAAAATTCAACATTCTCTCTGCTGCCCCTGCTGGAGGGAAGGGGAGGGACAATAAAACCAGGAAGTGGTGTGCCCCACTCAATCTCTGCAAGATGGATGAACCAAAGGGTCACGTATCTCAGAGCTCTGAATAACACTGAACAAATGTCCACTCAACTGTGAGTCCCCTTAATGTGGTTTGAAAATGAAAATATGGTTTGTTTGAAGTCAAAAGGCACTGGCTGCAAATGGTTCTTCGGGTGCTTTGGCTTGAAGTTGAAAGGCACTACTTACTGCAAATGGTGGCTTGGGTGCTTTGGCTTGAAGTTGAAAGGCACTACTTAATACAAATGGTGGGTGCATTGGCTTGAAGTTGAAAGGCATTACTTACTGAAATGGTGGTGGGTGCTTTGGCTTGATGTTCAAAGGCACTACTTACTGCAAATGGTGGACTGAGTGCGTTGGCTTGAAGTTGAAAGGCACTACTCACTGCAAACGGTGGCTTGGATGCTTTGGCTTGAAGTTGAAAGGCACTACTTACTGCAAATGGTGGCTTGGGTGCTTTGGCTTGAAGTTGAAAGGCACTACTTACTGCAAATGATAGCTTGGGTACTTTGGCTTGAAGTTGAAAGGCACTACTTACTGCAAATGTACTTACTTCCTGTTTGCACTGAATATTGATTTTAGATAAAACGCTACCACTTACGGCTGTGATTTTTGGCCATCTTACTCAGTCCCCCTCCGCTGAGCAGGTGCAGAGAATTCTTCCCATCAGTGAAAAATAAAAGTGTAATTAGTGTTTAAAAAATCTTGAGATTCTCTCTCCTGTCAATCATGCCATGAAGGCCACACCTTTTCCGGTGGGAGGGGGAGGGGTTTAAAACCCGGAAGTGTGGGTGTGGCTCAGTGTCTGCATGATGGGGGAGGGAGAGGTCATGAGTCTGTTTGAGCTGTGAATCAACTGAACACACTGAATGTCACTAAACTGTGAGTTTGGTGTTTTGTGTGGTTTTATGGTGGTTTTTTACCCTGCATAAAATGGTATGAAACTGCATTTGAATTTGGTGGCCTTGCACCCTGCTTGAAGTGGAATGAAACTGCACTTGAATTTGGCGGCCGTGCATCCTGTTTGAAGTGGTATGAAACTGCACTGAATTTGGTGGCCTTGCACCCTGCTGAAAGTGGTATGAAACTGCACTTGAATTTGGTGGCCTTGGATCCAGCTTGAAGTGGTATGAAACTGCACTTGAATTTGGTGGCCTTGCACCCTGCTTGAAGTAGTTGGAAACTGCACTTGAATTCGGTGGCCTTGCACCCTGCTTGAAGTGGAATTTCAAGGAATAGCCATGAGTCAACTGCCAGCCCACCAGCTGTGAGTGAGGTGCCAGCAGATCAGGCTTGAGGGACTGAGCTGCCAACCCAAGAACCCATACCAGCGCTCCAGAAAGCCCCCCCACTGGCCACCAATATTGGAATTGGTGGAGAGGTGGAATATTGCGTCGGGGGACCAGCCCTCCCGTGTGAACATGTATAGTAAAACTCCCCACTTAATATAGTAAAATTATAAAAGGACTGAACAAGCTAGATGCAGGAAAAATGTTTCCAATGTTGGGCGAGTCCAGAACCAGGTTCCACAAAGAGGAAAGAGGAGGTAATTTAAGAATGAGGTGAAAAAAAACTTTTTCACCCAGAGAGTTTTGAATTTATGGAATTCCCTGCCACAGAGGGCAGTGGAGGCCAAATCACTGGACGGATTTAAGAGAGAGTTAGATAGAGCTCTCGGGGCTAGTGGAGTAAAGGGATATGGGGAGAAGTCAGGCATGGGTTATTGATAGGGGCCGATCAGTCATAATCACAATGAATGGCGGTGCTGGCTCGAAGGGCCAAATAGCCTCCTCCTGCACCTATTTTCAATGTTTCTATTCTATGTTTCTAAGTCGTAACGGAATTCTGGTCACGATCAGAATTTTGATTCCATGGAGAGGAGCGATAATTCTCGTGACATAGGTGCAGTGGTAGTGGGTCGCCAGGTGATCGTAGGTTGTCGTCAGTAGTCGCTGTTGCTGACCCGTTAATTTCATTGGCTCATTGGAGGAAAAAACGTAAACATTAGTTTTCAAAACCAAGGATAACCGACCGGTAATGTTAATGTCCGCCGAGCTTCACAGCCGTGTATCTCTGGCTTCTTAAAAGTTATCTCCGCTCCTGCTTCACACCCCGTCTCCCCTTTCTCCCCCCTTCTACCCCCTCTCCTCCCTCTTTTAAAGGACTTAATAACCCCTCCCGTAAACTGTGCTTTCACCGTCTTAATTACAGCGCCAACCTTCCTGTTCATCGTGGTGTGTGTCTTTATCACATTGGCTTTGCACCGTGTGAATTTCATTCAGACAGCACTCCCCCCGCTTGCCCTGTGCCCCGCCTGCATAACGGGCTGGTGAATGAAGCGATGTGCATGTGTGTGTTCCACTCTGACAGTCGCCGTTCCAGCCGCCGTTTTTTCAGTGACCTGCTACGACTTGACAATCGCCGGCAGTTGTCTGAACAATGGCCTAAGTGGGACAGGCCCACGAGGCGTTTTATTGTGCAGTAACTACTGTCCACTCTTTCTGCAGATCATCTTCAATTTATTGATTGACAGAAGCCGCTCTCGGAGGACAGGATTACTGGTGCCCGTGCCCTGCGGAGAAGTGTCCTGGCACACCATCAGCATGCTGGGTGGCGTGGTTCTTCCCTACCACCTGGATGCAGAGCAAGGCTGGGAGGTGACAGCCCAGGAGCTGAGGAGGGTTGTGGAGGAAGGCCGTGGGCACTGCCAGCCAATGGCACTCTGTGTTACCAATCCAGGCATACCCACAGGTACAGACGTCACGTTATGAGTAGAACAAAGGATCAGCAGTAGAAAGGAGGCCCTTTGGCCCCTCTAGTCAGTGTGCACTCGGTAGGCTGAAAGGCTTGTTTCTTTGCTGTATCCCTAAACCAAACCTCAGATTTCCGAGTCATACAACACAGAAGCAGCCCCTTATGCCCATGCTGTCAATGCCGACCTAGTTGCCAAATTGGACTAGTGCCATTTGCCTTCATTTAGCCCTCTCAACCTTTCGATCATTATATTTGTATCTATCTATCTATCTATCTATCTATCTATCTATCTATCTATCTATCTATCTATCTATCTATCTATCTATCTATCTATCTATCTATCTATCTATCTATCACTAAAACTCTGATCTTGTTATCTTCCAGTTTGTGCAGTCATTCTATTGTACGATTTTATGCCAGCTTACTCATCGTGCTCCTGAGCTGCGATCGCACCAAGTTTCGTTCCAATCGGTGATCTAATGTAAAAGTTAACAAGGTTTGAAAAATCTTAAAAACAACCCGTGTGCAGATCGATCTCCACTCCTGCCGTTCAACGCCGCGTGGATTGGTTGTTTCTCCTGTCACTCCATGGGACGGTCCGCCCCTTCCTGCACCATCGCGTCTTTACTGGAGGCTCTGGATGGCTGGCGGACGTCTCCAACCGGACACAATGTTCGGAGAGAGATCGGGTCGGGTCTCCTGTGCCTAGTGTCAGAGACCCCGCCCAGCATCATAGACCCAGCCCAGTGACGGAGATGTCGCCATACGGAAGGCGGGAACTCTGATCCTGGTGGAGGAGAAT
>NC_073378.1:139108769-139128769 GCF_028641065.1 Leucoraja erinaceus | reverse complement strand
CTACCCTCCCACCGTACACCCCACTTCCATCCTCTCCGCTCGTCCCCGCCCACACATGAAGAGGAGGGGGAGGGAGTGATGGAGATGAGGGGAAATGAGCTGCAGCTGCTCAGTTAAGAGCTTTGGGTGAGTGGTGGAATATTGCGTTGGGGGATGGGTTGCATTGGGGGACCAGGCCTCCCGTGTGACTGGGACCCCATGGGTCCCACTTAGTCTACGTCTTTTAAAATCATAAATGTATCCACTTCTGTAGCTTCCTCTGGCAGCTCACTCCAGATACAGACTTCCTCTTTAATCTCTTACCTCTCACATTAAGCATGTGCCCCCTAGAAATCTTCTCTTCTGGGGAAAAAGACAGTGACATTCACTTTATCCATGCCCCTCATCATCTTGTACACCTCAATAAGGTCATCACACAGCCTCCTATGAGCGGAAGATAAAAGTCCTGGCCTATCCAACCTCTCCTTGTAGCAAGCCCATGTAACATCCTGATGAATCTCTTCTGCATCCTTTCCAAATTGATGATATCCTTCCTGTAGCTGAGCGACCAAAATTACACACTTTTGGTCTCACCAACGACTTGTACAGCGTATCACGATGTATCATTCCCCTTCCCAAGGAACGCAAGACTTGCCAAAAACCTTCTTCATCAGCCTGTCCACTTGCACCACCTCATTCCTGCCTCATCCCGAGATTCCCCAATTCCCAAAATGCTCAGGAACCCACCGACCACTTGGACTCAGTGACTCCACACACACTGGGAAAAGATTAGCCCAACACACACACAAGTTCACCACCCCACCCCCCCCCCACCTCAGGGGACTTTTTCTCACAAGAAGTCGGCCCCTCTGTCTGAATCAGGGGCCCTGTTCCCCCGAGCAGGGGAGACCCCGATTCTCTCCAAAAGGGCTCCTGTAAACCCCACTTTCTGTTGCTCAAAACTGGATATGTTTTTAGTGTTCCCCTCCCATCCCGATGCCCCCACCCACATTATCCATGTCAGATCTTCTGCCTCTTGATTTATCCCCGCCATGGTCAGCAAACTCCCTCAACCTCTCCTCATTGCTCCCTGACAGGTCATGTGATGAGCAGGCGGTGCATGGAACATGTAATCCGATTCGCTGTGGATGAGGGGCTGCTCATATTAGCCAAAGAGGTAAGCAGGTGGTGACTTGCTGGTGGGAATGTTTGCAAGTTTCACAGGGTGTGACGCTGAACTGATACAAGTCAATGCCCACAGACCATGCACAACACACCCAATCTATCCAACACAAGCCAACACAAGCCAATCCGCCCATCCCTACATGCCCATCCCAACTTCACATGTCCTGCAGCTCCCTTCCCATCGGTATCACAGGAGGACGAGGGATTATCTTATAGAGGTGTAGAAAATCATGAGCAATAGAGTTGAATTGAATACATTTTTGAATTGAATTGAATACATTTATTAGCATACAAGGAATTTGCCTTGGTGCTTCGCTCACAAGTAACAACACAATATATAGTACACAATTAAAAATAAAGCATTATAATTGAAACATGGTAAGAATGAAATAAGATACCAGAGCATAAGGAGGCTACAGACTTGAGGTTATTGAGTAGAGCTACTGCTCGTGGAAAAAAAGCTGTTTTTATGTCTGGCTGTGGCAGCTTTGGCAGACAGTCTGGAGTCGCCTTCCAGATGGAAGTGATTCAAAGAGTTTGTGGCCAGGGTGAGGGGTGTCAGAGATGATTTTACCCACTCTCTTCCTGGCCCTTGCAGTGTACAGTTCGTCGATGGGGGGAAGGTTACAGTCATAAACCTTCTCAGCTGATCGGACGATTCGCTGCAGCCTCCGGATGTCATGCTTGGTGGCTGAGCCAAACCAGACCATGATGGAGAAGGAGAAGACAGACTATGATGGCAGTATAAAACTGGACCATCATTGCCTGTGGCAGATTGTGTTTCCTCAGCTACTGCAGGAAGTACATCCTCTGTTGTGCCTTTTTGACTGTGGAGTTGATGGTAGCCCCCCACTTAAGGTCCCTCGAGATGAAGGTTCCAAGGAACTTAAATGACTGCACAGATGTGACTGTCGTGTTGGTGATGGTGAGTGGGGTGAGGGGAGGGAGAACTCTCCTAAAGTTTACAATCAATTCCACCATATTAAGGGCATTGAGCTCCAGGTTGTTGCGATGGCACCAGGACACCAGCTGTGACACTTCCTGTCTGTAGGAAGATTCCTCCCCATCCTGGATCAGTCCAATCAGGGTTGTGTCATCCGCAAACTTCAGAAGCTTAATAAAGGAGTCTGTGGAGGTGCAGTCGTTGTGTAGAGAGAGTAAAGGAGAGGAGAGAGTACTCAGCCTTGCGGTGCTCCTATGCTGTGGGTCTGTAGGTCTGAGATGTGCTTTCCCAGCCTCACATGCTGCTTCCAGTTTGTCAGGAAATTGATGATCCGCTGACAGAGGGGTTCAGGCACAATCAACAGAGAGAGTTTGGAGTGCAGTAGCTCTGGCACAATGGTGTTGAATGCAGAGCTAAAATCCACAAACAATATCCTCGCATAGGTCCGCTGGCGGTCTAGGTGCTAAAGGTTGAAGTGCAGACCTAGGCTGACTGTGTCATCCACTGATCTATTTGCCCAGTATGCAAACTGCAGAGGGTCCAGCAGGGGGTTTGTGATATTTTTCAGGTGGGCCAGCACAAGCTTTTGAGTGGTCTTCGGAATTACAGATGTCAGTGTGAAAGAGGTAGTCTTTAAGACCAGTAATCCTTGCCTTTTTGGGTACGGGAACAATAGTGGAGACTTTGAAGCAGCCAGGGACAGTGTAGGTTTGCAGGGACTGGTTGCAAATGTCTGTGTAGACTGGTGCCAGTTGTTCGGCACAGAGCTTGCGGGTTGAGGGGGAAACACTGTCCGGCCCTGGAGATTTCTGGCTTTTCTGTCTCCTGAACAGCTTTTCCACCTCCTCAATTACTATTGTTGGAGATGGAGAGTTGGCCAGACTGATGTTAGGCAGCAAGGAGGGGGCGGGTGGTAGACAAGGGCCCAGTCTTTGCAGACTGGAGTCAGGCTGTAAGTGGTGATTGGGGAGGAATGGTTGGAGATGGGTCCAGTCTTTGCAGACTGGAGTTAGGGTGCAATCAGTCTTTGCAGACTGGAGTCAGGGTGCAATCAGCTCCCCATCCGCCTGCCCCTTCTTCCCAAGCTCTGATGAATCCAACCTCAATCACAAACACAACGGTGCAGCTCGTCACCTGGACATATTCCATCTACCACATCACCCCAATCTACCCTCCCTATTACTGCCCAAAGAACCAAAACTTTCCCCCCATTGAGAGCCAGGCTGCATGGTGATGTATTCATAGATTCAGAATGTTTTTGTTCACCCTCAGTGGGAGTTTCCATTGCTTTCTCAGCCTTAACTGGTGTTGTGTTCTTTGTTGCTGATGTTTCTCTTCCCCAGGGTCACCCATCTGATATCTACAGTGGCAGCTGCCAGCAGCAAACCTTCAAGAAGGTTCTGTCCGAAATGGGTCCCAAGTACGCGGGTGTGCTGGAGTTAGTGTCCTTTAACTCCGTGTCCAGTGGCCACATTGGGGAGTAAGTGACACTCTTCTCTTCCTGTGCTCAGTGACGTGAGAATGGCAGTGTTATTCCGGTGAACACAAGACACATTCCATCCCATCGTGGTTCAGCCATAGCTCTGCACAAGGCCACAATAGGATAGAGTTGTGGATGTAGTCCAGTCCACCACGTAGGCCAACCACCCCACCTCCCCCAATTGACTCCATCTACACTTCACGCTGCCTCAGGAAAGCAGCCAACATAATCCAGGACCAGTCACACCCCAGTCATTTCCTCTACTCTGCTCAGAAACGTGAAAGCACATACAGGAACAGCTTCTTTCCACTGTTATCAGACTACAGAACTTTGCTGCCGTGAACTAGGAAGTAGTTCCAAACTTCCAACTGACATCATTATGAAAATCTGCATTTTAGTTATAGAGTCACAGTGATACAGTGTGGAAACAGGGCCGTTCAGCCCAACTTGCCCACACCAGCCATGCCCCAGCTACACTAGTCCAACCTGCCTGGGTTTCGTCCATATCCATCCAAACCTGTCCTATCCATGTAACTGGCTGTTTCTTAAACCTTGGGATAGTCCCAGCCTCAACTACCTCCTCTGGCAGCTCGTTCCATACACCCACCGCCCTTTGTGTGAAAATGTTACCCTCAGGTACCCATTAAATCTTTTCCCCTTCACTTTAAACCTAAGTCCACTGGTCCTTGACTCACCTACTCTGGGCAAGAGACTCTGTACATCTACCCGATCTATTCCAAATGATTTTATACATTTTTATATGATCATCCTTCATTCCCCTGTGCTCCAAGGAATAGAGTACGAGCTTACCCAACCTCTTCCTATTGCTCAGACCATCATGTCCAGGTAAATCTTCTCTATACCCTTTCCAGCTTGATATCATTTTTCCTACAACATGGTCCCCAGAACTGAACACAATAAACAATAGACAACAAACAATAGGTGCAGGAGAAGGCCATTCGGCGCTTCAAGCCAGCACCGCCATTCTCTGTGATCATGGCTGATCATCCACAAACAGTACCCCGTTCCTGCCTCCTCCCCATATCCCTTGACTCCGCTATCTGTGAGAGCTCTATCAAACTCTCTCTTAAAAGCATCCAGAAAATTGGCTTCCACTGCCTTCTATCAACATATGACAGTAGAGGGACCTCTTTGCTCCAATACTCAACTCTTTTTATGAAGGCCAACATGCCATTAGCTTTCTTCACCGCCTGCTGTACCTGCATGCTTACTTTCAGTGACTGATGAACAAGTACCCCGAGATCTCTTTGTACTTCCCCTTTTACCTAACTTGACAGCATTCAGATAATAATCTGCCTTGCTGTTCTTGCCACCAAAGTGGATAACCTCACATTTATCCACATTAGACTTCATCTGCCATGCATCTGCCCACTCACCCAACCTGTCCAAGTCACCCAGCATTCTATTAGCATCCTCCTCACAGTTCACACTGCCAACCAGTTTTGTGTCATTTACAAATTTGCTAATGTTACCTTTAATCCCTTCACCTAAATCATTAATGTATATTGTAAATAGTTGTGGTCCCAGCAACGAGCCTTGTGGTACTCCACTAGCCACTGCCTGCCATTCTGAAAGGGACCCGTTAATCCCTACTCTTTGTTTCCTGTCTGCCAACCAATTTTCTATACGTCCAAATGCTGAAAGTCGAGGTACACTACATCCACTGGCTCTCCCTTGTCCATTTTCCTAGTTACATCCTCAAAAAATTCCAGAAGGTTGGTCAAGCACGATTTCCCCAATGTAAATCCTGTTACTGCTATCCAAATGTGCTGCTATTTCATCTTTTATATTTGACTCCAGCATCTTCCTCACCAACAATGTCAGGCTAACTGGTCTATAATTCCCTGCTTTCTCTCGCCTGGCTTTTTTAAAAAGTGGGATAACATTAGCTACCCTCCAATCCACAGGAGCTGATCCTGATTCTATAGAACATTGGAAAATGATCACCAATGCATCAACAATTTCTAGAGTCACTTCCTTAAGTTCCCTGGGATGCAAACCACCAGGTCCTGTGGATTTATCAGCCTTCTGTCCCATCAGTCCACCCAATACCATTTCCTGCCTAATGTGAATTTTCTTCAGTTCCTCCATCACCCCAGATCCTCTGGCCACCAGTACATCTGGGAGATTGTTTGTGCCTTTGTTGGTGAAGACAGATCCAAAGAACCTGTTCAGCTTGTTCCCCATAATAAATTCACCTGTTTCAGTCTTCAAGAGTCCAACTTTGGTCTTAACTATTTTTTTCCTCTTCACATACCTTATGAAACTTTTACTATCCTCCTTTATATTCTTGGCTAGCTTACCTTAATACCTCATCTTTTCTCCCCGTATTGCCTTTTTAGTTATCTTCAGTTGCTCTTTAAAAGTTTCCCAATCCTCTGGCTTCCTGCTCATCTTTGCTACGTTGTTCTTCTTCTATTTTATTTTGATACTTGACTTCCCTTGTCAGCCACGGTCGCCTCTTACTCTCCTTAGAATCTTTCTTCCTCTTTGGCATGACCTGATCCTGCACCTTCTGTATTATTCCCAGAAATACCTGCCATTGTTGTTCCACTGTCATCCCATGCTAGGGTATCTTTCCAGTCAACTTTGGCCAGCTCCTCCCTCATGCCTCCATAGTCCCCTTTGCTCAACTGTAATACTGACACTTCCGATTTTCCCTTCTCCCTCTCAAATTGTGGATTAAAATTTATCATATTATGGTCACTATCTCCTAATGGCTCCTTTACCTTGAGTTGCCTTATGGTTCATTGCACAAAACTGAATCCAGAATTGCCTTCTCCCTGGTTGGCACCAGTACAAGCTGCTCTAAGAATCCATCACGGAGGCACTCCACAAACTCCCTTTCTTGGGGTCCAGTCCCAACCTGATTTTTCCAGTCTACCTGCATGTTAAAATCTCCCACAACCACCGTAACATTAACTTTGCTACATGCCAAGTTTAACTCTTAATTCAACTTGCACCCTATATCCAGTCTACTGTTTGGGAGCCAGTAGATAACTCCTATTTGGGTCTTTTTACCCTTACCAGTCATCAGTTCTGTCCATACTGACTCTACATACTGATTATTTGTCTAAAAACAATACTCTAAATACAGCCTCACCAACTTCTTATACAACTGCAACTTGACCTCTCAAATTCTATACTCAATTATTTTAATTCATGAAGGTGAATGTTCCAAACGCCTTTATGACCCCCTGCGAGTCCACCTTCAAGGAACTATGCATATAAACATAGAAACATAGGAATTAGATAGATAGATAGATAGATAGCCTTTTATTGTCATTCAGACCGAAGTCTGAACGAAATTGCAGCAGTCATACATATAATACCATACAATAAAACAACAATAAACACATATTAACATCCACCACAGTGAGTCCACCCAGCATCTCCTCACTGTGATGGAGGCAAAAGTCTTAGGTCGCAGTCTCTTCCCTCCTCTTCTCCCTCTGCGCTGGGGCGATACCCCCCGCCCCCCCGGGCGATGTTAAAACAGTCCCGCGGCTCAAACACCGCGGCCCGGGGTGGTTGAAGCTGCCGCCCACCAGTCCTGCAGACGCAGCTGCTGGCCCATGGCCGAACCCCGGACTCAGGCCACCGCCGCCAGAACACCGTCCCAGCCACCCTCACGTGAGTACTGCGCCGTCTTCAGCCTCGGGCTGGGCCGCCCTGACTTGGGCGCCGAACCTCCCCCGGACCGGGCCGCCCCGACTTGGGCGTCGCTTCTTCCCCGGACCGGGCCGCCCCGACTTGGGTGCAGGAGTAGGCCATTCGGCCCTTCGAGCCTGCACAGCCATTCAATATGATCATGGCTGATCATCCAACTCAGTGTCCTGTACCTGCCTTCTCTCCAAACCCCCTGATCCCTTTAGCCACAAGGGCCACATCTAACTCCCTCTTAAATATAGGCAATGAACTGGCCTCAACTACCTTCTGTGGCAGAGAATTCCAGAGATTCACCACTTTCTGTGTGAAAAATGTTTTTCTCATCTCGGTCCTAAAAGATTTCCTCCTTATCCACAATCTTCCTGCAACTAGCCTGTCCAACCCCTTAAGAATTTTGTAAGTTTCTATAAGATCCCCCCTCAGTCTTCTAAATTCTAGCGAGTACAAGCCGAGTCTATCCAGTCTTTCTGCATATGAAATTCCTGACATCCCAGTGCTAGATCCCTGTGCTCTACAACACTCCCCAGACCGCTAACATTCAACGTTTCGGTTCTGCCCAAGTTAGACTTCCCAAAATGCAACACCTCACATTTCTTTGCATTAATTTCCATCAACCATTCCTCAGCCCACATGGCCAATCGAGCAAGATCCTGCTGCAATCTTTCACAGCCATCTTCACTTTCCGCTAATGCTAATCTTCAAAGGTTCAGGGGAGAAAGCAGAATGTGTTTAAGAGCCATGATTGAATGGCGGAGTAGACTCATTGGGCCGAATGGCCTAATTCTGTTCCCATGACTTATGTACCTCTTCTGTACCCTCATCAAAACCTCCACATTTTTCCTCCACATTCAGAACTGCCGCGTTACTCCATGTGCAGCCGAACCATATGCAGTCAGGGGGTTATGGACTTGGACCACTGTTCCCATTCGACCTCCTAATGTGCAACACATCACACTGGCTCAGATTAAACTACATCTGCCATTTCTGTAGCAGATTTACATCTCGCTGCAAACCTTGACAGCCTTCTTCAGAGTGCACACACCAGCCAATCTTGGTGTGGTCTGGAACCAGACTGATGTGTCTCTCTCGGGCCATTCACAGATCTGGCGCACGGGGATGTTTCATGGAGGTACTGAACATGAGTCCAGCGGTGCAGATGTACATCGGACTGATGCTCGCCGCCTTTGACTCCGCCTCGGTGACAGCGCAGATCGCCATCGACGTCGCCACCCGTCCACCACAACCTGGACACCCGTCCTACCCTCTCTTCCAGGCTGTGAGTCCGAGGCGCAGAGAGTCACAGAGAGACACAGAGAGACAGCACAGAAACAGACCCTGTGGCACATCTGGTCTATGTCGGCCAAGTTGGCACTTTGGGCTTATCCCATGTCCACATTTGACACATATCCCTATAAACCTTTTGTATCAATGTACCTGTCCGAATATCTTTTAAATGTTGTTAATGTACCTGCCTCAACTACTTCCTCTGGCAGATACTTACATATACCCACTAGCAACAGAATGAAAAAGTTGCCACTCAGGTTTCTATTAATTCTTTCTCCTCTCACAGTAAACCTATGCTCTCTGGCTCTTGATTTCCCTACCCTGGGAAAAAGACATTCACCCTATCTACTCTCTTCATGACTTTATATAGCTCTATAAGATTACTCCTCTGCCTCGTATGTTCCAAGGAATAAAATCCTAGCCTGTCCAATCTCAACCTATAGCTCAGGCCCTCGAGTTCTTTCAAAGTGGAATTCTAAGTATCAAATTCAAGGGTTGTTGGAGGGATCTTAAGGAATTGGGAGGGGGAATTGGATCAAGTGTTCATGGATGAGCCTTTTGGGATAACCAACCACTGCATTATTTGGTTTAAGATAGTGGTGTGCCCGCATATTAACATTCAAAATTGGGACAAGGCCAACTTTGAAGGTATTAGACAGCAACTAGCTCAAGTTGATTGGAGCCAGTTGTTTGGGGGAAGAGGTACTTCTGGAAATTGTGATGTTTTAATAGTGTGCTGACAATAGTCCAGGACATGCATGTTCCTGTTACAGTGCAGGGCAAGGCAGGTGAACAGAAGGAAGCTTGGATGACAAGATCAATTGAGGCTATGGTCAAGAATTTAAAAAATAAATAAGGCAGGTACATGCATCTGGGATCAAGAGGAATTTTGGGAACTGTGGAGCACGCTAAAAAGGGAAATTAGGAGGGCAAAAAGGGGACAGGAGATGGCTCTGGCAGATAATCCCAAGAATTCTATGAATACGTAAAGGGAAAAAGGGCAACCATGGAGAGAGTGGGACCCCTCAGGAAACAAAGCTGTCAACTCCGTGTGGAGCCACGGGAGATGGGCAAGTTCCTCAATGAGTTTTTCTGCTCTTTACCGTGGCGGATCACATGAGGACCGGGGAACTTGTGGTAGTCAAAGGAATTGTCTTGAGGCCGGTCAGTATTACTGTCGAGGAGATACTGAAGGTCCTACACACATGAAAGTAGACAAATCTCCCGGACCTGATCAGATATATCTAAGGACACTGTGGGAAGATAGAGAGGAAATTGCAAGTGCCTTGGCCAAGATTTATGGGTCATTATGAAATATGAAATTATGAAATGCCAGAAGACTGGAGGGCCTCTATTTAAGAAGGGATGCAAGGAAAGGCCTGAGAATGACAGGCCATGAGTCTAACATCTGTGGTCACAGAGTTACTAGAGATCTGAGAGATAAGATGTACATGTTGTGACAAGTAGAGGAATCAAGAACCAGAGGACATAGGTTTAAGGTGATGAAAATATACTTTGAGGCAATTTTTTTAAAATACCAAGGGGGTAGGTGTATAGACCGAGCTGCCTGTTGAGGCAGGTGCGATCACATTATTTAAAAAACATATGGACATGTACAGTACATGGATAGGCATACATGTTTACAGGCATATGGCCAAACACGGGATGGTGATACTAGTGTACATGGAGCATGTTCGTCAGCATGGGCAAGTTGGCTCCAAGAGCCTGTTGATATGCTATTTGACTCCATGGATGATAAAAAATAAGGTAGATTGTTAATTCAGGTTCACTGATGACATCATGAGAATTGATGATGGTTTGTGGTGAAGAGTTCAAGGCGTTAATGTCTGGTTGTTACTGCATTAAGGTAAATTGTTCGTTTTGTTGGACTGATCAAGACCTCTTGGGGTCGAAGTCCACCCAAGTAAACATAACGGGAAAGAAGGCATTCAGTATGCTTGCCTTCATTAGTCGGGGCATTGAGTGTTATAGCCAGGAGGTCATGGTGCAACATTACAGGACTTTGGTTAGGTACATAAGGAGTATTCTGTGCAGTTCTGCTCGTCCCATTGCAGGAAGGATGCATAAGGTTTGGAGAGAGTGCAATTTATCAGAATGATGCCTGGATTAGGAGGTGTTAGCTCCCTTGGAGGCTAGGAGAGGTTGGACAGGCTTGGATTGTCTTCTCTTGAGCGTTAAAGGTTGAGGGAAGGCCTGATATAAGTATGTACAACTATGAGACATATAGATAGTTTGACAGGGTTTTCCCGATGGTAAAAATATCAAATACTAGCTTTAGCTTTAAAGACTAACCTCTCTCACCTTAAAGCTAGTCTTTGCTATTTTTTCCCCAAGGTAGAAATATCTCAACTAGCTTTGTGAGAGGGGCAAATTTTAAAGGGAATGCTCTTTATTAGTGTGGTGTGGGCCTGGAACGCTGTGGCAGGGCTGGTGGTGGAGGCAGATATGATAGTGGCGTTGGTAGCACATTGGACATTGTGGGCCATAGGGCCTGTTCATGTGCTGTACTGTTCCTGTGTTCTGTGCTTTATTTGACAGGAAAAGCGGGAATCACTGAGGATGTTGGCTGAACAGGCACGTCTGACAGAGGGAATGCTGAATACCATTCCCGGCATTAGCTGTGCGGTAATTAACAGTGGGACGTTTGCCTTTCCCCGAATTGAACTTCCGGACGGAGCCAGGGAGGCAGCTGAGGTAAACCCAGTAAACCCTGACTGTTCCGGCGTGACCTCTGACTGTCCCTCTCCCGGTATGACCTCTGACCCTGTGCCCACAGGCCATGAACCTGCGACTGGATACTTTCTACAGCCATCGACTGCTGATGGATACAGGCTGCCTACTGGCTCCCGGTGGGGACTTCGGTCTGCAGGACGGGCCCTGGCACTTCAGGTAATGTCAAACAGATGTCCGCTTGGCCAGGAGATGAGCCCTTACGCCCATCACACCCGCATTAGTCACAGCAACTTCCACATTGACTCATTGACTGGGCCGTGGTCTGCGGCCTTGGATGTCCTAGAATTCCTTCCATATCCCCCAACACCCTCTTGGGCGGGACATTCTGACTCCCACTACACCTGGGGAAACCATGCCCATTCCAGATCCCTTTGAAACATTCCACCTCTCTGTCTGCCCATGTCCTCTCTTGCCCCTCTCGTACACCTCCTCCTCCAGCACCATCCCCCTCCTGCAGTCCTCCCAGTACCGCATCCTCACCGCCGCACGGCACTCCCTCAGTTCCACCCACCCCACATGATGCGCAGTGCCACCCTCCCACAGTGCCCCTTCAAGATGAGTTTCTCATGTGTCTGACATGCTGCCCTTGTCCCCGGAGCGTGTGTAACACACGTTGTTAGCTGGTAGGTACTGTGGCTGGTGTGGTGTTGATCTGCCTTCAGGGTGTCAGTGTGTGCATTGTAGCAGAGTGAGGGCTGCAATGTGTGGAATGGGCACTGGTGGGAGAGGTGTGTCCCGACATTATCAGTTTCGTTTTGAGGTACAACGTGGAAACAGGCCCATCGACCCATTGAGTCCACACCCTTCATCGATCATCATCCATTCTATGTTATTCCACTTTCTCATCCACTCCCTACACATGATAAGTAATTTACAGAGGCCAATTAACCTACAAACCCGAACGTCTTTGTGATGTGGAAGGAAATCCAGGCGGTCACAGTGAGAATGTCCAAACACGACAGAGACAGCCGCGGAGGTCAGGACTGAACCTGGGTCTCTGGCGCAGTGAGTCGGCTGCTCTTTTAGCTGCTGCACTGTGCCACCCTTCAACACCCTTGGTGTAAAAACCCTGGCCACTTATTTTCTTTCTCCTCCTCCTAGAATGAACTTTCTCCTGCCCCTCGACAAACTGAAGCTGACCCTGGAGAAGATCATGGAATTCCACAGGAAGTTCATGGCAGAGTTTTCCTGAGTGTTGGAAGCGGTGGCCTGGTGTCACCAGTAACCCATGGAAGTGAGCAAGGGCGAGCTACTCTCTACATGAATCACAAATACCCACAGTAAATACAATGACAAAGTAACTCGTGTGTCGTTGTTTATTACCCGGGGATTGTAAGATGTTGGTGAGGCTATACTTGGAGTCCTGTGTTCAGTACTGCTCACACTGCTGTAGGGAGGATGTCATTAAGCTGGAAAGAGTGCAGAGAAGATTTATATGGAGAGGTTGAGCAGGCTATAGAGCACTATTTTCACGGAGCGCAGAAGCCTGGGGGGTGTGCTTATGGATAGATACAAGAGCATAAAGAAAATGGATGGGGTCTTACCCAGATTGGGGGAATCAAGAACAAGAGTGCATAGGTTTAAGATGAAAGTGCAAATAAATGAAATTGGTACCTGAAGGGCAACTTTTCCACAGATATGGTGGTAGGTATATGGAATGAGCTGCCATAGGAGGCAGTTGAGGCAAGTACTATAAGAACATTTAAACAATACTTAGACAAGTACATGGATAGGAAAGATTCATATGGAAATGGATTAAATATGGGCAAATGGGACATGCTTGGAGGGGGAATTTTGGTCAGTTGGACCAACGGGCCTGTTTCTGCACTGCGTAATTGTGAAAAGCATTAACTACAAGATCTTTTACTGATGCGAAAATTGAAAGGAACATTCAGCAGGTTTGGCAGCATCTACAGAGAGGGAAAAAGGGATAGAGAATCTGTGGCCTCAGTACTACCCGTCCCACAGTATGGCGCTCCTGCATACCGCCCCTCCCACAGTGGACGTGCGTGTATCGGAGCTCTTGTGGAAATCACACAAATTAGTTGTTTCAAACATCTTTGGGACGTTGGATGAGGTACAGCAGCACTTATAAACATATCTTTCCAACATGGTTGCTGCCTTCCAGGAGGTACGTGGACACTGGTGGTGGGCATCAGCCGTGCTGTCCTGCTGGGGATGCCCGGCTTCTACCGGGACCTGCTGAGAGTCTGGAACCTGGTTGCGGTGGACCGGGCCCCCCCTCAGCCGGTGGAGGGTGACAGCCCAGTCGTCATCAAAACTTCCTATCACCACATGGTTTCCAATTATTTCATTAGTGATAACATACCGTTCGCTTATGTTAATCTTATTCAACAGATGGTTAATACAAATCAAACTCAAAACAAGGGAATCTTGACATTATTCTATCTCATCTTTTAGGCGGCCCACCCCACCGTCCCCATTCCAAGCCGATCATAAGCCTCCCATTTACTGCAACGTACCTATGCTACTAATGGTAGGGGGCGCAGGTGATCCGCTGTAACTTCTCACACATGTAAACAAGATTTGTTATCTCCTCCCATTTCACGTTTTTATTTATCATCCACAATTCGCCACATTCCCAGACTGGAGGTAATACCTTTTATCTTACTTTGTTGATTCTCACAAACTTCTTTTGCACCTGGTAAAACAAGAGCTGACAATTGTCACATCCAAAACACCCTTTTGTTACCATGTTCAATTTTCCTTCCACAGTTCCCTCCTTGTTGATCTTTACGATCAACACATGGAGTAAAAAAGGATAATAATATTTTCTCTCATTAATCAGTTGCAAAAATAGAAACATATATATCCAATTATAATTTTTGGTTGTAATCTGTCCTTGAGCAAGCAAAGGAATATGGGCACAAACCCAACGTTCAAAGCAGATGAGGAAGCTTGTTGAATAGAATAGAATAGAATGCCTTTATTGTCATTCAAACAAACAGAGGTTTGAAGGAAATTTTGGTCCCTGCGTCATAACAGCAAAATAAACATAACACACAATTAGCACAGTTTCACACAAACATCCATCACAGTGAATCTCCAAACACCTCCTCACTGTGATGGAATGAAAAAGTCTTATCTCTTCTCTGTTCTTCTCCCGCGGTCAGGCAGTCAAACTGCTGCGTCAAGGTGATTGAGGTTCTTGATGTTAAAGCCCCCGGCGGGCGAGGGTAAGTCCCACAGCCGATTAAGCTGCGCCGGTCGATGTAAGGCCCTGCGACGGGCCGATTCAAACCCCGTGATTCGGGGCGGGCGAAGTTGCTTTTGCGGGAGCTCCCAAAAATCGGTCTCCTACCAGGGACACGCGAGTTCCCGATTTTACCGTCCACAGGGCCTGCGGCCGAAGCCTCTGTAGCTCCGAAGTCGGGTCGCAGCCGCCGTGCCACCACAGCCTCCGAGTCAGCCAGCTCCGTGATGGTAAGTATGTCCGCAGGCTCTACGATTGGAGCCCTCAGGTTGATTCCGGTTGGAGGCCGTCAGCTCCACGATGTTAGGCCCCAGCGAAACGGAGACACGACAAGGAAAAGATCGGGACTACGTTCAAAGGAAGAGATTAAAATGTCATTGTAACCCCCATGTACCCCCACATATAGCATTCAAAACTAAAAAATAAAATATTAAAAGATAAAACATACCCCTAACAAGCACGCATACAAAAAAAGTCGAAAACCAAAGTCCCTTAGACTGTATCGCCCCTGCGTTCCTTGACGTTTAGTGCTTTTAGAGCAGTGGGGTAAAAACTGTTTTTTTCTACTGATTTTCTGTGTGAAAGTTGTCCTTTTGTTTCTGGGATTTTTTGGTACAGCGACTACAATTAAAATGTTCATCCTCATTCACTCCGATGTTAGTATATTCATACGTTTTTAATACGTTTTTAATACTCCAAAGTGTTAATAAGGAATATGTCTACATTTTAACACTCTTTATTTATCATTTTACTTCAGAGTCATGTGAGTGACTACGTGAAGAGCCCGTCAGCCCGCATGCGTGTCATTACATCTAATGCATGGCACACGACTGGCTGGCAGGCGCGTCGCTCCTCCAGCGGTAAGTTTCAAAACCTGAAGATAAGTTTTGAATTTATTTTCAGGTTGTGCCTTTGTCTTGCAGGAAGCTCTTTTACAGAGTTCCTGTTGGATGACATTCCGGGGTCTAAATCCTGTCTCCGCCGGGAAACCCGGCTCAGGGGAAACCCGGCCACGGAGACCGTGGGGAATCCCGGCTCCGTGGAGGGACACCCATCCCCCTTTTCCTTACGAGCCTGTCCATGGACTAGGCGGGACGGGGCAAAAGTAGGCTCCTGAGGCAAACTACCCAACCATCAGGACCCAGACAATGGGGTCTTGATAACACCCTGCTTTGCTCCAGGCATTATTTTCCTGAAGTGATGCTAGGTTCTGGGCATCCTGTAACTGGGTTTCATCAATGCTACTCAGGAGATTACTTTGTGATGCAGACATAATCTTTACTGTTTGTAATTGCGGGGTTTGGCTCAGGGCAATCTGTTTGGCTACATAATTGGCTGACCTGTTTCCCCTTGATAAATTATCATCCGATGATGTATGAGCATCACATTAAATAACTGCAATTTGCAGTGGCAATTGAATAGAATTCAATTTAAGACCGGTTGATCATGCTAATTAGTCTATCCTGTTGATGTGATGAATTCTCAATTTTTCCATAACTGCCCAAAGTCATGTACCCCAAACACATAGCGAGAATCGGTGTAGATATTAGCACTTATATCTTTTGCTAATATGCAGGCACGAGTCAGGCTGTGCAGCTCAGCTGCCTGCGCGAGTGTTCCAGATGGTAAAGCATATGCCTCCAGCACTTGGTGTGGTGTGACTACTGCATATCCTGTTAATAATCTATCATCGCTGGGTCAGTGTGAAGAGCCATCAGTAAATAGAACCGGTTAGGATTATCAATCGGATGACCCTGTAAGTCCAGCCGGGGAGTAGTTTTGGCCATCTGTGCTGCGATTTCCGAGAGAACGCCGCCACCTACAGCCGTCATTTTTGTCCACCTTGCTCAGAGCCCCCCTCCGCCGTATGTGTGCCGAGGATTTTTCCCGTTGATGAGAAATGACAGAGATATTAATGTTTTTAGAAAATTCCCCATTCTCTCTGTTGCCCCTGCTGGCGGCAGGGGGGAGGGACTATAAAACCAGGAAGTGGTGTGCCTCACAGTCTCTTCAAGATGGAGCAAGGCAGAGGGTCACGTATCTCTGAGCTGTGAATAACACTGAACACACGTCCACTCAAATGTAAGTGTCCTAAGTGGTTCTAAAACGCTTGCAGAATGTGTCTATTGGTTCTAAAATGTTTGCAAAAAGTGACTATTGGTTCTAAAATGTTTGCAAAAAGTGTCTATTGGTTCTAAAATGTTTGCAAAAAGTGTCTCTTTTGGTTCTATAATGCTGGCAGAATGTGTCTTTTTTTGGTTCTAAAATGTTTTTTAGGTTCTCCCCCCTTTCCTCTCCCCCCCTGCCACCCCCTGTCCCCCCCCCTCTCCTCTCCCCCTCTCCTCTCCCCTCTCTCCCTCCCCCTCCCCTCTCTCTCCTCCCCCCCTCCTCTCACCCCTCTCCTTTCCCACTATCCTCTCCTCCCACCCCTCTCCTCTCCCCCCTCTCCTCTCCCCCACTCTCCCCCCTCCTCTCCCCCCTCTCCTCTCCCCCCCCTCTCTCCCCTCCTCTCCTCTCCTCCCCCCTTCTCTTTGTCCCCTCTCATCTCCTCTACCCCCCTCCCCAATCTCACTCTCCCCTCTTCCCCCTCCCCCCACCATTCCTCCCCTAAACCCCCCTCCCCTCCACACACCCCTACCCCCTTCCCTCCCTTCTGTCCACCCTCCCTCCCCTCCCTGCTTCCCACCTCCTCTCAGCACACCCTCTCTCTCTCCCCCTCTTTTCCCCCCCTCCACCCCCTCTCCTCTCCCCCCCCCCCCCCCTCTCTCTCCTCCCCCTTTCTCCTCCCCCTCCCCCCCTCTCTCTATCTCCCCTCCTCCCCCCTCCCCTAAACCCCTCCCCTCCACACCCCCTACCCTCTTCCCTCCACCGTTCCCCCTACCTCCCCCTCCATGCTCCCCACCTCTACCCCCTCACAGCACCCCCTCTCTCTCCCCTTCTCTCTCTCCTCACATCCTCCCCCACCTTCCCCCCCTCACCCACCCCTCCCTCTTCCCCTCTCCTCCCCCCCCCCCTCTCCCTCTTGCCCCTCTGTCTCTGTCTGTCTTTGCCCCTTCTCTCTCTGCCCTCATTCTCTACCCCCACCCCGCCTCTCTAGACGTGACTGCAAGTTGGGGGCTATGTGTCAGTAGATAGGGTGTTTATGGGGTAAAAGGAGCAAATTAATAATATTAATATATCAAGGGGGATAATTAGCGTGAGCGCGGGGGGGGGGGGGATAGTTAGTGTGTGTGATGCTGCTGCCCGCCTCCCCCCCCCCCCCCCCCCCCAACCAACCACACGTTGGGTGAACATACCCAACGGATCTGCACTTGGTCTAGTATATTACTAAATATCTGTTTTTGACCGCATTTGGCCGTCTGTGCTGCGATTACCGAGAGAACACCGCCACCTACGGCCGTCATTTTTGGCCAGCTCGCTCAGAGCCCCCCCTCCGCCGCATGTGTGCCAACGATTTTTCCCGTCGATGAAAAATGACAGAGATATTAATGTTTTTACAAAATTCACCATTCTCTCTGCTGCCCCTGCTGGAGGGAGGGACTATAAAACCAGGAAGTGGTGTGCCTCAATTAGTCTCTGCAAGATGGAGCTCTGTCAATTAGTCTCTGTCACTCTGCGCTCTGAATGACACTGAACAAATGTCTACATCACTGTGAGTACCCTTAATGTGGTTTGAAAATGAATATATGGTTAGTTTGAAGTAAAAAAGCACTGCCTGCAAATGGCTGTTTGGGTTTGGGTTGAAGTAAAAAGGCACTCCCTCTCTCTCTCCCCATCTCTCTCTCTCCCTATCTCTCTTGCTTTCTCTCTCTTTCCCCCGTCTCTCTCCCTTTCTCTCTCATTCTCCCCTCCTCTCTTCCCCCCCATTCACTCCTCCCCTCCTCTCCCCTCTCTCTCTCTCTCTCTCTCCCCTCCCCCACCGTCCATCCCCTAAACCCCCCTCCCCTCCACACACCCCTAACCCCCTTCCCTCCACCATCCCTCCCCCTGCTCCCCACCTCTCCCCCTCCCCTCACCCCTCAGCACATCCTCTCCTCCCCCTCCCCTCCCCCACACTCCCCTAAACCCCTCCCCCCACACCCCCTAAAACCCCTCCCCTCCACACCCCCTCTCAGCACCCCCCTCTCTCTCCCCCACTCTCACCCTCTCTTCTCCTCCCCTCCTTTCCACCCCTCACCGCCCTCCCTCTTCTCCTCCTCTCCACCCCCCTATCCTTCTTTCCCCTCTCTCTGTGTCTCTATCTGTCTCTGCACTTGCTCTCTCCGCCCTCACTCTCAACCCCCCCCCTCTCTAGATGTGACTGCAAGTTGGGGGCTATGCGTCAGAAGATAGGGTGGTTATGGGTAAAAGGAGCAAATTTATAATATTAATATATCAAGGGGGGTAATTAGCGTGAGTGCGGGGGGGGGGGGGGGGGGATAGTTAGTGTGTGTGAGATGCTGCTTGCTGCCCCCCCCCCCCCCTCCACCCCCCGCAACCACACGTTGGGGGGGAACAGACCCAACGGGTCTGCACTTGGTGTAGTAGGTTCTACAATCAACAGACAATCATTGTCACAATTTTCTTCTGGCAGTGTTACAAAGGTAGCTGGGTTTATAGCAGGTGATCGCTGATAAGTAGAGTTTGGATGTGATAAAAGGACCTTTAGATTTCTAAACACCTGGTCTCTTTCTGTAGTCCATACTGCCCTGGAGCGCTCAGTCTGCAAGGTGGCTGAACACAACGCTGCATCTAGTTCCCTGCAGTCATGGATCCACTGTCTGCAGTAACTCACCATGCCTAAGGAGAGAATGTCCTTCTTTATCTTCGGGACCGGGATGTTCTCTACTGCTTTTACTCTGTCTCTTACAAATCTGCTTCTGCCTTCCTGCAGCTGGAATTCCAGATACTGTACACTAGGCTGGCAGAACCGAAATTTTCCCAGGGATACTTTATGGGCCGAATGGCCTCATACTGCTCCTTATGAACTAATGAACCTGCTATGGAAGTGACTCTTTAGCTGATTCGCACAGTCCCAGTTTCATTGGTGTAGTAAAATAACAGAATTGCAAAACCATTTGCTGAAATCCATATCATTTGCATGCCGTTCCTTTGCTTTTGCCAGCCCCAGCCACATTTTATGAGCAAATACTGAATATGGCGAGATGTCTGGCCGTTTATATGTGCTTAAAGAGAAACAACTCCAGCCATGGCCCACCTCTATGTCGTCCAGTAATCCAGAATACAGTTGACATCTGAACTGAAAGAAGGGTTTTGGCCCAAAACGTTACGCATTTCCTTCGCTCCATAGATGCTGCTGCACCCGCTGAGTTTCTCCAGCTTTTTTGTGTACCTACAGTTGACATCAGTTTGGCCTCTTTGTGCTTTGTGTTCTGATCTAGTCGTTGTTGGTAATTATCAGTGGTTCTCTCCCCAGATTCATTTTGGTATATGATGATAAAGGTTATATTTTAGTTTTCTTTGCTACTGGT
>NC_073378.1:139028769-139103769 GCF_028641065.1 Leucoraja erinaceus | reverse complement strand
TCCTCTGACTCCGCTATCTTTAAGAGCCATATTTAGCTCTCTCTTAAAAGTATCCAGAGAATCGGCCTCCACCACCCTCTGAGGCAGATAATTCCACACTCACAACCCTCTGTGTGGGTTTTGGACGCCCCCCCCCAATATCAGGTACATGTTGCCTGCCTCTAGCATGTTCAAACCCTTAATAATCTTATATGTTTCAAGAAGCTCCCCTCTCATCCTACTAAATTCCAGAATGTACAAGCCCAGCAGCTCTTCTCTCAGCATATGACAGTCCCATCATCCCGGGAATTAACCTTGTAAACCTACCCTGCACTCTCTCAATAGCAAGAATGTCCTTCCTCAAATTTGGAGACCTGCACTCAATATTTCTGGTGTGGTCTCACTAGCGCCCTGTACAACTGCAGAAGAACCTCTTTGCTCCTATTCTCAACTCCTCTTGGTATAAAGGCCAACATGCCATTCGCTTTCTTCACTGCCTGCTGTATCTGCATGCTTACCATCATCGACTGAAGAACAAGGGCCCCCAGATCCCGCTGTACTTACCCTTTTCCCAACTTCCTCCCTGTTTTTGCTACCAAAGTGGATAACATCACACCTGAAAGTCCAGGTACACTACATCCACTGGCTGTACCTTGTCCATTTTCCTAGTTACATCCTCAAAAAATTCCAGGAGACAAAGTCAAGCATGAGTTTCCCTTCGTAAATCCATGCTGACTCGGACCGATCATGTTACTGCTATCCAAATGTGCCGCTATTTCATCTTTTATAATTGATTTCAGCATCTTTCCCACCACCGATGTCACGCTAACAGGTCTATAATTCCCTTTTTTCTCTCTCCCACCATTCTTAATAAGTGGGATAACATTAGCTACCCTCCAATCCACAGAAACAGATCCTGAATCTATTGAACTTTGGAAAATGATCACTAGAGCCAGGATTTTGCCATAAATGCCATGTGCCTTTTTTGATGATTTCAGGAAGATAATGCCTTTTTCACGATTGATTGCCTAAATCAGCCTTTTTGTTTGCCATTTTAATGTAACTTACAAGAAAATTTACAGCACCGGGGCGAAACCCGGCTGTAAGTAGGTGTTAAGTGGTGATCGGAAAAGGGTGCATGGGAAAGGGCCTAGTCTTTGCAAGACTGGAGTCATGCTTCAAGTAGGTGTGAAGTGGTAAAGAGGGAACTGCAGATGCTGGAGAATCGAAGGTTACACAAAAAAGCTGGAGAAACTCAGCGGGTGCAGCAGCATCTATGGAGCGAAGGAAATAGGCAACGTTTCGGGCCGAAACCCTTCTTCAGACTGATCGGGGGCGGGGGTGGGTGGGGACAAGAAAGGGAAAAGGAGGAGTAGCCAGAAGGCTGGGGGATGGGAGGAGACAGCAGGGGGGCTGAGGAAGGGGAGGAGACAGCAAGGACTAACAAAATTGGGAGAATTCGATGTTCATGCCCCTGGGGTGCAGACTCCCCAAACGGAATATGAGGTGCTGTTCCTCCAATTTCCGGTGCTGCTCGCTGTGGCCATGGAGGAGACCCAGGACAGAGAGGTCGGAGGCGGAGTGGGAGGGAGAGTTGAAGTGCTGAGCCACCGGGAGGTCAGCTGTGGTTATTGCGGACCGAGCGGGAGCCAGAGTTCGGCGAAACGATCGCCCAACCTCCGCTTGGTCTCACCGATATAGATCTGCTGACATCTAGAGCAGCGGACGCAATATGATGGGTTGGAAGAGATGCAGGTAAACCTCTGTCGCACCTGGAACGATTGCTTAGGGGGTCCTTGAACGGAGTCGAGGGGGGAGGTAAAGGGACAAGTGTTGCATCTCTTGCGGTTGCAAGGGAAAGTGCCCGGGGAGGGGTGGACCGAGAGGGAAGGGAAGAATTGACAAGGGAGTTATGGAGGGAGCGGTCTTTGCGGAAGGCAGATATGGGGGGAGATGGGAAGATGTGGCGAGTAGTGGGGTCACGTTGGAGGTGGCGAAACTGACGGAGGATTACTGGAATTTTTGTATGTGACGGCTGGTGGGGTGAAAGGTGAGGACTAGGGGGACTCGGCCCTTGTTGCGAGTGCGGGCGATGGGGAGAGAGAGCAGTGTTGCGGGGTATGGAAGAGACCCTGGTGCGAGCCTCATTTTATGGTGGAGGAGGGGAACCCCCGTTCCCTGAATAGTGAGGACATTTCAGATGTCCTGGTGTGGAACGCCTCATCCGTGGAGCAGATGCAGCGTAGACGGAGGAATTGGGAGTAGTGGATGGAGTCCTTACAGGAAGCAGGGTGGGAAGAAGTGTAGTCCAGATAGCCATGGGAGTCAGGGGGTTTATAGTGTATGTCGGTTAGAAGTCTATCACCTGCAATGGAGATAGTGAGGTCAAGGAATGGTAGGGAAGTGTCGGAAATGGTCCAGGTGTATTTGAGTGCCGGATGGAAGTTAGTGGTGAAGTGGATGAAGTCAGTCAGTTGTGTGCGGGTGCAGGAGGTGGCACCAAAGCAGTCGTCGATGTTTTGTGTGAAGTGTGAAGTGGTGATTGGAGAGGTGTAGGTGGGGAAGGATCTAGTCTTTTCAAACTGGAGTCAGGCTGTGAGTAGGTGTGAAGTGTTGGTTGGCGAGGGGGTGTGGGGGTACCCTACACCCCCTCCCCAAGTTTCTGTTTATCAAAACTGCAGTAGAACTCGTTCAGGTCGTTGGTCAGCTGACGATTGTCCAAGGAGCGGGGTTTTTTCCCCTTGTTGCTTGTGATTACTTGCAAACACTTCCACACTGAAGAAGTAATTTGCTGAGAACTTGCTCCTCAACTTCTCAGAGTACCTTTCCTTGGCAGCTCTGATTCCTCTTCTCAGCTTGTACTTGGCCTGCCTGTAGAGGTCTGCATCCCCGCTCCTGTAGGATCTACCCCTGCAAGCGTCAAAATGCCTAAAGTCAAGTCAACGCCTTGTAAAAAACTGAACGATTTGGTAAGAGTGTACGGGAGTGATATATTCTCTACAGACAACTGTGTGCTGTTTTGCAAAGCATGTGAGAAAGCAGTGAATCATGAGAAGAAATATTTCATCTCCCAGCATGTACAGACAGCTAAACACAAGTCGGGCGGCAGAGAAACTGAAGGCGGGAAATACACAAGCTTGTCTCCTCACAACATTTACTGCTGGCTCCAGTCGCAAATCTGAATTTCATGTGGCCTGTGCAAAGCATTCATTGATGCTGGAATTCCACTGTGGAATTTGGAAAACAAATCTTTCAGAGGTTTTTTAGGGGAATACACAGAGGAACATATACCGAGCGAGTCATCATTACAGAAAAATTATGTTGATAGCAACTTCAACATTGTTGTGCAGAAAATTGGAGATGAAATTGCATGCAACAAAATATGGATCTCAATAGACGAGACAATCGATGCTATGGGGAGATATGTTGCCAATGTGGTCATTAAGGGGTTGCTCAGGCTAGATGCAGGAAGATTGTTCTCGATGTTGGGGAAGTCCAGAACAAGGGGCCACAGTTTAAAGATAAGGGGGAAATCTTTTAGGACTGAGTATGAGGAAAACATTTTTCACACAGTGGTGAATCTCTGGAATTCTCTGTCACAGAAGGTAGTTGAGGCCAGTTCATTGGCTATATTTAAGAGGGAGTTAGATGTGGCCCTTGTGGCTAAAGGGATCAGGGGGTATGGAGAGAAGGCAGGTACAGGATACCGAGTTGGATGATCAGCCATGATCATATTGAATGGTGGTGCAGGCTCGAAGGGCCGAATGGCCTACTCCTGCACCGATTTTCTATGTTTCTATTGGTACACTGGAGGCAGGTCAACCATCAAAGGAGTAGTTGTTGACATCGGAAGTATTGGAGAAGTCAAAGAGCTCAACTATTGCTCAGTTGTTTACATCTTCACTTGCTGTACTTTGTACTTGAAGTTCCTGGCGATGTAGGTAAAGACATACAAGGAAAATGTGAGAGGGGGATTTTAGCTAACAAAGATCTTGAAGAAGTACAAAACATAGCTAAATTTTCAAAGGTAGTTGTATTGCACAAGATATCGACATGAATGTAGAGTTTGTAGCTTGTTTTGGGTATGCGCCAGTGACCTCAGCTGGGGTAGAAAGAAGTTTTTCACAACTGAAACATATTCTGTCTGACAGACAGCATAGTTTAACACCAGGTAATTTGAAAAAAATGCTGGTAGTTATGTGCAACCAGGCAATAATGTATACCTTTATAATTATCATTTTTCACCATATCATGGTGGTGGAAATACATGCCTTTTTTGTCAATAAATGCCCTTTTTCGTGCTTTTTTTGTAATTTCATTTTGCCTGCCTATTTCAGAGATTTTTAGCGCCTAAACATCCTGGCTCTAATGATCACCAAGACGTCCATGATATCTAGAGTCACTTCCTTAAGTAACCTGGGATGCAGACCATCTGGCCCTGGGGATTTATCAGCCTTCAGTCCCAGCAGTCTATCCAACACCATTTCCTGCCTAATGTGGATTTCCTTCCGTTTCTCTGTCACCCCAGATCCTCTGGCCACTAGTACATTAGGAAGATTGCCCTCCTTAGTGAAGACGGATCCAAAGTACCTGTTCAACTCTTCTGCCTTGTTCCCCATAACCAGTCAGTATGCTCTCTACTGTGCGCCTGTAGAAGTTCCTTTAGGAGGTCAAATGCAAGAAGTAAAAATACAATTAATGGCATGACCCTTAATAGTATTGATGTACAGAGGGATATTGGGTCCAAGTTCATAACACCCTGAAAGTGCAAACACAAGTAGATAAAGTGGCTTGCTTTGATAGGTCAAGGTACCGAGTATAAGAACAACAAAAGTCAAGATGCTTTATTGGAGTTTGGTTAGGTCATATTTGGAGTATTGCGTGCAGTCCTGGTCGCCCCATTGCAGGAAGAATAAGGCGGCTTTGGAAAGGGTGCAGGGGAGGTTTACAAGATGGTGCCTGCATTAGGGGATATTAAGTGCAGAGAGAGATTAGGCGGACTTGGATCATTTCCTTTGGAACGCTGGAAGCTGTGGGGAGACCCGATTGAATTGTGTATAATTGTCGGAGACATGGATGGAGTGAGAGTTGGAATCTTTTTTCCCTCCAGGATGGAAAAATCAAATACTAGAGGGCATAATTGTAAGGTGAGAAGGGCAAAGTTTAAAGAAGATGTGCGGAGCAAGTTTTTTTAAAAACATTGAACGTGGTGGGTGCCTGGAATGCAATGGCAAAAAGGTGGTTGTGGCAGATAAAAGCAGCATTTAAGAGACTTTTGGATAGACATATTGATAAGCAGGGAATGGAGGGCTATTGGCTATGTGCACTATGGTGGTGCCACCATAGTGGCTGCCTCGCTAACAGTCTGTCTGTCCCCTCTCTGTTTTTATTATTTGAAGAATGTTTTAAAAGTATGTTTAAGTGTTTCTTGGTCTGGTTTATGTGGAGGGTGCGGGAATTGGGGGAAACTTTTTTCAGTCACTTATCTCGACGGAAATGCGATTTTTCTCCATATCATATCTCCGTCTCCCCTGCGGCTTAACAACGTGGAGTGGTGAGGTTTTTCCTAAAGACTGGCCCAGTGCTTCAGGCCGCGGGCGCGCAGACTTTAACATCGTGGAGCCTGTGATCCTTTGCCAAGGATCTCCTGCAGAAGATCTCCAACCGCAGGGCCTATGGACTTTAACGCCGAGAAGCCCGCGGACTCTGGTAAGAAGAGGCCGACTTAGGGGCTCCATGCCGCGGAGTGTTGCAATCCGTCCCGACGCCGGCGTTGCGATCATCCTGATGAGAGGGCTTCAGACCGTCGGCAGCGGTGTCTGCGGAGGGTTCAACAGCCCCCACCATGGGTGAACAAAAAGGATGATGATTGAACTTTATAACCTTCCATCACAGTGAGGAATGTGGATTCCGCTGTGGTGGATGTTTATGTTAAATTTTATTTTATATGGCTGTGTGTATTGTTGCTTTTCACTTAGAACAGCTGTATGTGACAATAAATTTGAACTTGAAAATCGAACTTGAGATTAGAGATTGTCTTAGCATCATGTTTGGCATTGACATTGTGGGCTGATTGCCGCGTTTTTGTGCTGCAGTGTTCAATGTTCTATATTCCATGGGCCTGATTACAAAGCCACACGCTTCTCCAAGTTACCATAGAAGTCAATGGGTGCTCAGTTTGAACTGAGAACCTTTATGGAGACAAAAAATGGCTCATAGCAGAAGTATTGTTGCTCGGAGAAGCAGGTAATCTGTGAAAAATGTAGCAATGTTTATGCAATGTATTATTCATACAGACACATTCAGTCCTGGTCTGGTTCCCTGCAGCGACTTCAGCTGATTCTCTCCATTTGAAGTAAATTGATTTCGTCCCAGCCTGAAAACGATTGAGAAATGATGTAGAAATAAACAGGCTGCACAACAGTGTCAGTAACAGGGAGTGAATTAATATTTCAACAACACTTTAAGTAGATTTTTGGATGTTTAATAATGCAAATGCTCACCAGATCTACTCCAGACTCGGATGGGTGAGTATCAGACGGCGAAGAGCGGGGACAGATCGGTCTGTCAAGGAATTTGCTCCCAGGTCTAGACCTTTCAGTGAGTGGATTGTACTGAGTGTGGAGAGGAGATCCTCAATGCAATAATCTGTGAGACCAGCAGCCCAAAAACTGTGAAGGAGAGAAACATAGTAGGAAACAGGGAATCCCTGAGGTTGTTCAGTATAGTGATACTACTGATGGGCAGAGCTCCTGTCCATCATGTCATCGGCAACTCGCCATGTTCTCGCTGTTCTTTCCAGCTTGGTCCTAGACATGGGTTTTCACCAGCAGACGCCTCTGAATTATTTAACACTAAAGGCGTCTGAGCCTCAGTGTCCGGTTGCATTGCCAGAAGGGTTTTGGCGGTTAGTGAAGTGCCACCTGTGTCAAAACTGTCACTGAAATTAGATGCTTGACACAAATTGCTGGAGTAACTCAGCGGGACAGGCAGCATCCCTGGAGAGAAGGAATGGGTGACATTTCGGGTCGAGACCCTTCTTTGTCTGAAGAAGGGTCTCGACCTGAATCATCTCCCATTCCTTCTCTCCAGTGATGCTGCCTGTCCCGCTGAGTTACTCCAGCATTTTGTGTCTACCTTCAATTTAAACCAGCATTTGCAGTTCTTTCCTACTGAAATTAGATGGTTGTGAAGCTTTGCTGACCCTGCATTGAAGGCACTAGGACTGCTGAACTTGTGCTGGGTTTAAGCTGCAGCAAGCTCAAGGTAGTGAACCTCTATGAGGACTTTGCAAAGTTGCACACATCAGCTGAAAGCACATGCTCTCAAGCAGAAAGTGCTGCTGCTGATGTCAGCCAGCTCCTGGTATACTTAAAGGATTGGACTGGCTAGATGCAGGAAAAATGTTCCCCGTTGGGGGAGTCCGGAACCAGGGGTCACAATTTAAGAATAAGGGATAGGCCATTTACGACTGAGATGAGGAAAAACCTTTTCACCCAGAGTTGTGAATCTGTAGAATTCTCTGCCACAGAAGGCTGTGGAGGCGAATTCACTGGATGTTTTAGTTCGATTTAGCTCTTAAGGCTAAAGGAATCACGGGATAGGGGGAAAAAACAGGAATGGAATACTGATTTTAGATGATCAGCCATGATCATATTGAATGGTGGTGCTGGCTCGATGGCCGAATGACCTACTCCTGTACCCATTTTTCTATGTTTTCTATGTCTACGACTTTGGCAATTGTGCGAAGAAACGCAGCCAGTGCAACAATCGCTGGTGTCCTGATGGAAGGACTGCTCCAGTATTTAGTATCAATGACTGCATATTCTTTGTCACGTTCAGGGACTTACCGCAGTCTTTGCATTTTACACTCGGTGGTCCTCAGAGCTGCAGACAACAGCTTCACTCCAGAATCTGCCACCTCGTTATCACCCAGCTCTAGTCCCGTCAGCGAGCGGTTTGTCCTGAGAGCAGCGGAGAGATCTTCTGCACAAGAAGCTGTGAGGCCAACATCCCATAGCCTAAGGAACCGACATCCAAAAACCAAAGAAACATTTATTCTTGTAAAATGCATATTTACCATCTATTAGCACAAATTATTCAATTAAGCCCTTTCATGAACACTTGAATTCAATTGAACAATAATCTATGTTACTTTCACTGATTGCCCCAGTCACTTATGTTATGTATAAGTCACGGATAAATTAAATAGTTAATATCAAACGCATGCCGATTTCACCACAATTCAATCATCTGTATTGGTTAAATCTTCATGGAGAAAGCAGCAACAAGTTGTGCTACTTGCAAACCTTCTCACTCAAGGCTGCTTCTGGAAAACATCCACATTGGAAACTCCATGCATTTCATAAGAAACGCCCATTTCTCTAATTTGCTGTTGATTTACAATTTCAATATTTCACCCATTCCACTGCAAAAGCTGAAGATTCGAAGGAGAGAATGTTTTGAAAGCTGAAGAAACATTGCATTCAAGTCTAAACATGAACACTTTTGACCAAAGCCGTATTTTCTTATACCTTTCTCGACATGTTGATTAAGTTCAAGTTTTTGAATTCTTATATGAATTCAGCCAAGATCTACTTTCATGTGGTTAAAACAGCTGTGTCACACACACAAATAGAAAGTAGGAGTAGGCCATTCGGCCCTTCTGCCACCATTCAATATGATCATGGCTGATCATCCAACTCAGTATCCTGTACCTGCCTTCTCTCCATACCCCGATCTCTTTAGCCACAAGGGCCACATCTAACTCCCTCTTAAATATAGCCAATGAACTGGCCTCAACTACCTTCTGTGGCAAATGCAAGCCTTGCTTTAATTTGAATAAGGTGCATCGAAATTGCTGACTCCGGAGTGGGAGAATGACTCATGTTAGTGGCGTCATTTAGTGTATATAGCCACGGGCAGTTGGAGAATGATGGAGTATATCTGTCCTAATCTCTCTTAGCCTGGTACTTACCGCAGTATCTTTATTTTACAGTCCGGATTTCCCAGAGCAAGAGACAGCAGTTTCATTCCCGAATCACCCAGTTTATTAATGCCCATATCCAACTCTGTCAGTGACTGGTTTGTTTTCAGAGCGGATGCAAGATCCTTGATGCAGGAAGATGTGATACCACTCTTGTCCAGCCTGGCAAACATGGTAAAGAGCAGAGAAACAAGAGCGTTAAAATCACCATTACTTTTTAGCAGGCCTATACGGGTCATATTAAAACTTGGTTTCAGTCTAAACTCCTGGGATTGTAAACAAAATCATTGTGAACACAACATCTCACAGTTACTTACTCCAATTTCTGTATTTTACAATCAGGGTTCCTCAGAGCTGCAAACACCGGCTTCACTCCGGAATCTCCCAGGTCATTGTCCCCTAGTCTAAACACAAACAGATTGAGTAAGAAACAAACTGATCCAAAACCAAAAATATTTCAGGATATTAACCAGGTATTATGGTCACTGACAAAAGCCCTGCTGCCCAGCTTCCCGTTATTCACGGAATGCAATCATTTATCAAATATAATGCTGTCGACGTGAAACCTCTAATGGTCCTCATTCACTGCTGTTAGAAATATCCTCATGACGCATTAACCACCATTCAAATTTGCGGATAACCGCCTCTTTCTGTTGCTATTATATTCCAATTAAATATTGCAATTTATGGGAATGGACAATTTCCCAGTAAAACAATTGTCCTCTCATTTCCTGTCATTTAGCGTTTGTACCTTACATTAATCCATGTTACATCTCGGGTTACATTGTCATATGTGACCAACTGCTGAAGTTCTCAATCGAAGAGAGGAGCTCTCCCAATAAAAGAGCTCTGTTTATTTCAAGTGAAGAGACAAAGATTTGAGGTTGTATTCCAGTGTTTACTCTCCAAGTATGGCCGAATACATGGGGTGGGATGGCTGGGAATTTTCAGCCTCCTGCTGCATGTGAAGCCCTAACACTAATAAAAGTCGCAGCCTGGTAGTTTGCAAGTGTTAACCGGCAGAATTTACAGACCAGTCATGATAGTATGCAAGCCTAGATTGGAAGGTGAAAGCAAGACTAACAGCCAGAGGAGCAAGATGTATTTGCTGGATGAAGGGACAGTGTGGAAGGCTGTGAGATTACAGAGCTAAGAAATGACAATGGGGATTGGGGAACGTTTAGCTCGCCCCAGTGGCAGGTGACTGCCAGAAACTGTGCTCTGTCCCTTTGTTACTGAATGTTTGGTGTTTCTGTTTTCCACTCTGTACACATGGATGGTTCAATGACCTTCGCTCTTCCTTCCTGTTTGGGTGTCCCAGGATATTGAGAAAATTACATGAGGAGGGTAAAGATCTGTCCGGCCCAGCATACTCATGCAGAGCTCATCAGCACCTCCACTTCCATAGAAGATTGAGCTAATTTGATACGTCAATTATTTGTCTCTTGAACTTGTACAGGTGAAAGGTAGAAAGCATACTGACTGATTGTATCATGGCCTGCTTCGGCAACTCGAATACTCATTAATTAAAGGAGATTGCAGACAATGGTAAACATTACCAGGTGTGTCACAGGTACTGACCTCCACACCATTGAAGGGATCTGGAGGAACTGCCTCAAAATGAGAACTAACATCAAACATCACACCACCCTGGCAATGGTCCCATTTCATCCTACCATCGGGAAGACGGTATAGGAGTCTGAAAACAGTCACAAGTTTTAAGATGGTTGTTCCCAATTCCATTAGGTTCTTGAACACTACATTGGACAAAGTCAGCATGGATTTATGAAAGGTAAATCATGTCTGACAGATCTTATAGAATTTTCGAGGATGTAACTAGTGGAGTGCATAATGGAGAACCAGTGGATGTGTTATTTCTGGACTTTCAGAAGGCTTTCGACAAGGTCTACATAATAGAGTAGTATACAAACTTAAAGCACATGGTGTTGGGGGTTCAGTATTGATGTGGATAGAGAACTGGCTGGCAGACAGGAAGCAAAGAGTAGGAGTAAACGGGTCCTTTTCAGAATGGCAGGCAGTGACTAGTGGGGTACCGCAAGGCTCAGTGCTGGGACCCCAGCTATTTACAATTTATATTAATGATTTGGACGAGGGAATTGTATGCAACATCTCCAAGGTTGCAGATGACACGAAGCTGGGGGGCAGTGTTAGCTGTGAGGAGGATGATAAGAGGCTGCAAGGTGACTTGGATAGGCTGGGTGAGTGGAAAAATGCATGGCAGATGCAGTATAATGTGGATAAATGTGAGGTTATCCACTTTGGTGGCAAAAACAGACAAGTAGACTATTATCTGAATGGTGGTCGATTAGGAAAAGGGGAGATGCAACGAGACCTGGGTGTCATGGTACACCAGTCATTGAAAGTATGCATGCAGGTGCAGCAGGCAGTGAAGAAAGTGAATGGTATGTTAGCATTCATAGCAAAAGGATTTGAGTATAGGAGCAGGGAGGTTCTACTGCAGTTGTACAGGGTCTTGGTGAGACCACACCTGGAGTATTCTGTACAGTTTTGGTCTCCTAATCTGAGGAAAGACATTCTTGCCATTGAGGGAATACAGAGACGGTTCATCAGACTAATTCCTGGGATGTCAGGACTTTCATACGAAGAACGACTGGATAGACTCGGCTTGTACTCGCTAGAATTTAGAAGATTGAGGGGGGATCTTATAGAAACTTACAAAATTCTTAAGGGGTTGGACAGGCTAGATGCAGGAAGATTGTTCCCGATGTTGGGGAAGTCTAGAACAAGGGGTCTCAGTTTAAGGATAAGGGGGGAATCTTTTTGGACCAAGATGAGAAAAACATTTTTCACTCAGAGAGTGGTGAATCTCTGGAATTCTCTGCCACAGAAGGTAGTTGAAGCCCGTTAATTGGCTATATTTAAGAGGGAGTTAGATGTGGCCCTTGTGGCTAAAGGGATAAGGGGGTATGGAGAGAAGGCAGGTACAGGATACTGAGTGGATGATCAGCCATAATCATATTGAATGGCGGTGCAGGCTCGAGGGGCAGAATGGCCTACTCCTGCACCTATTTTCTATGTTTCTGTTACACAATGCTCACCCCAACTATGAACATCTTTGGTTGCACTGGGGACTTCAGGGTTTATGCATTTGTATTGTGGTCATTGCTTTAATGACATTTTATTTATATATTATATATATATATATATATTATATATCATCTATGTGCATTGCATTTACAAGTCTGTTATGCTGCTGCAAGTAAGAATTTCACTGTTCCGTTGTTGACAACTAAACACTTGAGTTTGACCCAGATCAATTTAATTTAGGTTAGAGATAGAGCGGATACAGACCCTTCGGCCCACCTAGGAATCTAGGATTGCTGGTCCATAATTCCTTAAATGTGGCAACACAGGGTAGATGGAGTGGTCAAGAAGGCTTTTGGCACATTGGCCGTCATCAGAGTATTGAGTTTGGAAGATTGGAGGTCATGTTACAGTCCTGTAAGACATTGATGAGGCCACATTTGGAGTATTGTTTTCAGATTTGGTCATCATGTTATAGGAAAGATGTTGTCAAACCTGAAAGATTAGAGGTTTTACAAGGATGTTGCCAGGACATCCTGCGGGACTGAGCTACAGGGAGTGGTTGAGAAGACTAAGACTTTATCCTTTGGAGCGCAGGAGGACAAGGGGTGATTTTAAAGTGGTGTACAAGATCATGAGAGGAATAGATTGGGTACATTTATGGTCTTTTGCCCAGAGTGGGGGAAATCAAGAACCAGACGACATAGGTTTAAGGTGAGAGTAGAAAGATATAATAGGAACCTGAGGAGTAACTTTGTTTTTTACACACAGGGTGAGCTGGTAGAGGAGGCAGTTGAGCCAAGTACTATCATAATGTTCAAGAGACATTTGGCCAATTCCATGGTTAGGATATATTTAGAGGGTTATAGGCCAAGGTGGACCAAAGGGTCTGTTTTCACAATGTATGACAATATGACTATGCCCATAGCTCCCTGAAAGCTGCAATGCAAATGGAAAAAGCAGTAATGAAGCAGTACATTAAGGTTCCATTTATCTGTCTGGCCATTGAGGATAAGAGTCAAGAAGTCATGTTGCATCTTCATAGGACATTGGTAAATCTTATTTGGAGTATTGCGTGCAGTTCTGGTTGCCCCATCACAGGGTATACGTGAAGGCTTTGGGCAGTGGTTTACTAGGATGCTGCCTAGATTAGACATCTATATTACTAAAAGTCTGATCTTGACCGCTTTTGGCTCACTGTGTTGCGATATCTGAGAGAACGCCGCCACCTACGGCCGTCATTTTTGGCCACCTCGATCAGAGCCCCCCTCCGCCTTCCTGGAGCAGAGGATTTTTCTCATCGATGAAAAATCAGAGATATATTAATGTATTAAAAAATTAGCCATTCTCTCTGCTGCCCCTGTTGGAGGGAGGGGGAGGGACTATAAAACCAGGAAGTGGTGTGCCTCACTCAGTCTCTGCAAGATGGAGGAAGCCAGAGGGTCATGTCTCTCCGCGCTCTGAATAACACTGAACACATGTCTACTCAACTGTGAGTGCCTGTAATGTGGTTTGAAAATGAAAATGCTGTTTGGATTGAAGTAAAACTCCACTGCTAATGGTTGTTTGGGTTGTAGTAAAAACACACTGCTGATGGTTTTTTGGGTTGAAGTAAAAATGCACTGCTAATGGTTGTTTGGGTTGAAGTAAAAATGCACTGCAAATGGTTGTTTCGGTTGGAGTAAAAATGCACTGCTAATGGTTGTTTGTGGGCGGTTTGCGTTGAAGTAAATTGCACTGCAAATGGTTGTTTGGGGGTTTTTTGGGTTGAAGTAAAAATGCACTGCAAATGGTAGTTTGGAGGTTTTTGGGTTGAAGTGAAAAGGCGCTGCAAAGGGTTGTTTGGGGGCGGTTTGGGTTGAAGTAAAAATGCACTGCAAATAGTTGTTTGGGTTGAAGTAAAAATGCACTGCAAATGGTTGTTTGGGTTGAAGTAAAAATGTACTGCAAATGGTTGTTTGGGTTGAAGTGAAAATGCAGTGCAAATAGTTGTTTGGGCGGGTTTTAGATTGAAGTAACAAGGCACTGCAACGGGTTGTTTGTCTAAATTTGACAACTTCCTGTTTGCACTATATTGATTTTAGGTAAAATGCTACCACTTACGGCTGTGATTTTTGCCCATCTTACTCATTCCCCCTCCGCTGATCAGGTGCAGAGGATTCTTCCCATCAATGAAAAATAAAAGTGTTATTAGTGTTTAAAAAATGTTGAGAATCTGTCTCCTGTCAATCACGCCATGAAGGCCATACCTTTTCCGGTGGAAGGGGGAGGCATTATAAAACCCGCAAGTGTGGGCGTGGCTCAGTCTCTGTATGATGGGGAGGGAGAGGTCACTACTCTGTCTGAGCTGTGAATCAACTGAACAAACTGACTGTCTGCTGAACTGTGAGTGTGGTGTTTTGTGTGGTTTTATGGTGGTTTCGCCTTGCTTGAAATGGTGTGAAAATGCATTTGCATGTGGTGGCCTTGCACCCTGCATGAAATGGTATGAAACTGCATTTGACTGTGGTGTTGTTGCACCCTGCAACAAATGGTATGTAACTGCATTTGAATTTGGTGGCCTTGCACCCTCCTTCAATGGTATGAAACTGCACTTGAATTTGGTAGCCTTGCATCCTGCTTGAAGTGGTTGGAAACTGAACCTGAATTTTGTGGCCTTGCACCCTGCTCAAAGAGGTAAGAAACTGCACTTGAAATTGGTGGCCTTGCACCCTGCTTGGAGTGGTAGGAAAATGGATTTGAATTTGGTGGCCTTGCACTCTGCTTGGATTTCAAATGGAATTTCAAGGAATAGCCGTGAGTCAACTGCCAGCCCACCAGCCATAAGTAAGCTGCCAGTACATCAGGCTTGAGGGTCTGAGCTGCCACCCCAAGAATCCATTTGGCCCACAATGTCCATACTAGCCATCTGGAGACCAGTAGTCCCTGCAGCCAACAACACCCATACCAGCGCTCCAAAAAGCCCCCCCCACCCCCACTGGCCACCAATATTGGAATTGATGGAGGGGTGGAATATTGCGTCGGGGGACCAGCCCATCCAGTGTGAACATGGGACCCAACGGATCCCACTTAGTCTAGTATTAACTATAAGGAGGGCTTCGTCAAATTTGTATTGTTTGCTCTGGTGCGGAAGTTTAGGGGAGACCTGATAGAACCATATAAAATTATGCGAGGCATACAGTAGAGAATCAAATCTTTTTCTGGGGTGGAAATGTCAAATACTCGAGGACATAGAAACATAGAAAATAGGTGCAGGAGTAGGCCATTCGGCCCTTCGAGCCTGCACCGCTATACAATATGACCATGGCTGATCATCCAACTCAGTATCCTGTACCTGCCTTCTCTCCATACCCCATGATCCCTTTAGCCACAAGGGCCACATCTAACTCCCTCTTAAATACAGCCAATTAACTGGTCTCAACTACCTTCTGTGGCAGAGTTCCAGAGATTCACCAGTCTCTGTGTGAAAAATGTTTTTCTCATCTCTGTCCTAAAGGATTTCCCCTTTATCCTTAAACTGTAACCCCTTGTCCTGGACTTCCCCAACATCTGGAACAATCTTCCTGCATCTAACTTATCCAACCCCTTAAGTGTACAAGCAGAGTCTATCCAGTCTTTCTTCATATGAAAGTCTTGGCATCCCAGGAATCAGTCTGGTGAACCTTCTCTGTACTCCCTCTATGGCAAGAATGTCTTTCCTCAGATTTGGAGTCCAAAACTGTACGCAATACACCAGGTGTGGTCTCACCTGGAGTACAACTGCAGTAGAACCTCCCTGATCCTATACTCAAATCATATAACCATATAACAAGTACAGCACGGAAACAGGCCATCTCGGCCCTACAAGTCTGTGCCGAACAACTTTTTTCCCCTTAGTCCCACCTGCCTGCACTCATACCATAACCCTCCATTCCCTTCTCATCCATATGCCTATCCAATGTATTTTTAAATGATACCAATGAACCTGCCTCCACCACTTCCACTGGAAGCTCATTCCACACCACTACCACTCTCTGAGTAAAGAAGTTCCCCCTCATGTTTCCCCTAAACGTCTGTCCCTTAATTCTGAAGTCATGTCCTCTTGTTTGAATCTTCCCTATTCTCAAAGGGAAAAGCTTGTCCACATCAACTCTGTCTATCCCTCTCATCATTTTAAAGACCTTTTGCTATGAATGCTAACATACCATTCGCTTTCTTCACTGCCTGCTGCACCTGCATGCCTACTTTCAATGACTGGTGTACCATGACACCCAGGTCTCGTTGCATCTCCCCTTTTCCTAATCGGCCACTATTTAGATAATAGTCTACTTTCCTGTTTTTGCCATCAAAGTGGATAACCTCACATTTATCCACATTATACTGCATCTGCCATACATTTGCCCACTCACCCAGCCTATCCAAGTCGCCTTGCAGCCTCCTAGCATCCTCTTCACAGCTAACACTGCCCCCCAGCTTCGTGTCATCCGCAAACTTGGAGATATTGCCTTCAATTCCCTCGTCCAAATCATTAATATATATTTTAAATAGCTGGGGTCCCAGCACTGAGCCTTGCGGTATCCCACTAGTCATCGCCTGCCATTCTGAAAAGGAGCCGTTTACTCCTACTCTTTGCTTCCTGTTTGCAAGCCAGTTCTCTATCCACATCAATACTGAACCCCCAATACCGTATGCTTTAAGTTTGTATACTAATCTCTTATGTGGGACCTTGTCGAAAGCCTTCTGAAAGTCCAGTTATAACACATCCACTAGTTCTCCCTTATCTACCCTACTAGTTACATCCTCGAAAAATTCTATAAGATTCGTCAGACATGATTTACCTTTCGTAAATCCATGCTGACTTTGTCCAATGATTTCACCACTTTCCAAATGTGCTGCTATCCCATCTTTAATAACTGACTAGCAGTTTCCCCAACCGATGTTAGACTAACTGGTCTGTAATTACCTGTTTTCTCTCTCTCTCTCTCCCTTTTTAAAAAGTGGGGTTACATTAGCTACCCTTCAATCCTCAGGAACTAATCCAGTATCTAAAGAGTTTTCAAAAATGATCACTAATGCATCCACTATTTCTGGGGCTACTTCCTTAAGTACTCTGGGATGCAGTCTATCCCAGAGTTGTCATAACTGTAAGGCAAGAGGAGGAACGTTTAAATGAGGTCCAGATCAAGTTTTTTGCTTACACAATGTGGGCAAAAGGGCCTGTTCCTATGCTGTACTGTTGTTTGCACAATATTCTAATAAAGGGTTGAGCGCTCCAACAGACCGACTGCTACAGTTAGTGTCTCCATGTCAATATCAGCAAATGGATGTGTGACGGATAGTGCAAAACACAAACATGATTAATCAGTATTTGCTGAACTGATAAAATCTGCAACAAATGTGACAAAGAGCCGACTTAGGCCACTCAGTCCTGGGGGAATTAATGACAAATCCTCTGTCACATTTGTATAGTTGGGGTTAGAGATACAGTGTAGAAACAGGCCCTTCAGCCCACCGCGTCCGATCCCCGCATACTAACCCTATGCGACACACTAGGGTCAATTTACACTGTTTACCGAAGCTTGTTAACCTACAAATCTGAAGGCCTTTGGAGTGTGGGAAGAAACTGGAGCATCCGGAAAAAACCCACGCGGTCACGGGGAGAGCGCTGTAAGGCAGCAAATCTCCCACTGCACCACCCCTATAGTATGTCTGCAAATATGGTTTCATACAGTTTTAACCAAGCTATTTATTTTCTTTTATTTATAGGCAATTACAAAGCTGCCTGATGTTATCATCTAGATTTGGGGACAAATTAATAGTTACCTCAATTCCTGACACTTGTGCAGCCCGGATCCCAGCCGTTGGAGTCCTTCACACTGAATGTTGCAGCTCCGTAGATTGAGGTGTTTTATTGCTTCACAGAATCCAATGACATGAGACAGGACGACACAGTCAATGGGGGTTAGTCGTAATCCACTGAGCGAAAGGGTTTCCACAGATCCCAGTGCAGACCTCGTCAATTGCCGATTCTGAGACTCAAACAGGTAGTGTAATGTGTTCCGGAGCCTCATTTTACTAGCTCCACTCCCTGAGTTTCCAATCTGATGTTCCACCTCATCCTTTACCCAGTCAATCACTCTGCAGATTGTTTGATGACAAAATGGACCCAAAAGCTTCCCCAGGCTTTGAGCTGACCCTGGAGAAGCGAGACCAGTGACAAAGCGGAGAAACACCTCAAATCGCCCATCATCCTCGCTGTGAGTTTCAGTGAGGAGTTTCGCAAGATCCCCGGGATCTGGAGTCAGAAATAGTGAGAGTGCGGCTGCAAACTCTTGGATGGTGAGGTGCGGGAAAGTGTACACCACACTCCGGGCAGATTCCTCTCTTTCCAACAGTTCCATCAAGAACCCGGACAGGAACTGCGATGGCTGCAGATTGTTCTTGATCAAGTCCTCTTCTGTAAACACAATGGTCTTCTCAGACACTCCTGTGAAGGCCATCTGACCAACCCTCAGTAACACATCACGGGGGTTGTCAATCTCACGGCCGTGGTTTTGCAGGATGTTGAAAATATAATAGGAATATAGTTGGGTGATGGTCTTGGGAACTCGTTTCGGGTCCATTTGGCTTTGTGTGAAGAAGGGGCCCAGTGCCAGACCGAGGATCCAGCAGTAGGAGGGGTTATAGCTCATGGTGTACAGGATCTCGTTCTCCTTCACATGTTTGAAAACAGCTGCTGCCACTGTCTGATCTTCAAAAAACATGGTGAAATATTTCTTCCGTTCCTCACCAACAAATCCCAGGATTTCAGCCCAGATATTGATTTCTGCTTTTTCCAATAGAAGCAACGCAGTGGGGCGGGTGGTCACTAGCACTGAACACCCTGGGAGCAGCTTGTGCTGGATTAAACTGTACACAATGTCTGACACTTCACACCACCATTCGGGATCTGGGCACTGGTGCTGAGGTTCTATGTCTCTCCGACTGTCAGCAAAATCAATTCTACCTTTGTATTCATCCAACCCATCGAATATAAACAGCAATACCTTTGGGTTCTTCCAGACCTCTCGCAGAATATTCTGGAGGTAAGGATATTGATCGATAATCAGTCCCTCAGGTTTGTTCTACAATTAATGGTATTCAAATCCCGGAATTTGAAACTAAAGACAAATTGGAAGTGTTGGTATATTTTTTCCGTGGCCCAGTCATAAACAATTTTTTGTACCATTGTCGTTTTTCCAATGCCTGGCACGCCGGCCACTGCTGCCGAACACCCAGATCTGGATTTACTCTGGGAAAAGCAGCTCTGGAATAATTGATTAGTCCGAATTTGTTTTAGTTTTCCCTGGAAATGCATCTTTCTCCACTCCTCATGGTCCCGACCTCTTGCCAGCAGCTCATGTTCCATTAGTCTCCGATCTCGAAGAGTAGAAATTATAGTCAGGTCAGCGTATCGATCAACAAGCTGGAAAACCTTAACCTTCTCGCTCATCAGGATTGTATTCACTCTCAGTTCTTCAGTTTGTGCCTGCAGAGTCTGCTTATGCTTCTGTTGAACATCTTCAATGGGAACAAGATAGTTTGAAGAATTAGTTTCACTGATGTAAGTAAAAACAAAATTAGATGCACTCTCTTTTTGCTATTCTTTCAATTGTGCTCCATTCGTTTTAAAAGTGAAACTTTGGTGAGTACAGAAATTAATCCACCCCTGAAAAGTCAGCAACCTTTATACATGTCGAACAGTGTGCAAATATTTGTATTGCTGAAGGCAATTTTGGACAAGAAGAAAACTGGGCAAGTTTCCAATATGTTTTCACCCAAGAGATTACATACTGGGGAAGTATGAAGCCCACATAATAAAGGCAACTTAATGGTCACGATGGACAATGCGATAAATAGATTTAGGAAGTGTTTAGATTGCAAGACATAGCAGCTGGAGGAAAGATACACATAGGATGTCGTGAACCTGGTTGAGGAAAATAACAGCGATCTGGAGGCAAGTTCATTTATTGCACCCATTTGTCTGGCAAAACGGAGGACAATTTTCTAAATAACTGGGAAAATAAGGTTAAAATAAACAAGGATGAAAGACTATACAGAAACATTAATCACTGATGCATTATTTGAAAATGTAAAATCCGTATATAACCACTATGTCACCAGGTATAAAAAGGATGAGTCATTGAACCAATTTGGGTTCTTATAGTATTTTGCAGTTTATATTATTAAGGCTTCAGTAAGTCGACTTATTTGAGATACAAAGCACTGCTCTATGAGATGTTCTTTGTGTCTGTCCTGTTCTAAGCCCCAATTAAGAGGACAACTGGGCCCTACGTGGAAGCCAAATTCAGGGTGCACAATTCTCCCCAACCACATGAACTGTAATAACTCCCGTGATCCCTCTTCTTTGCAACTCACATTTAAAATCACAGGATCTTATCATGAGATGTGCTGATGGCCCATGTTGCAAGGAATCATAATATTTCCATCCTTTCACACATTCTGTTAATCACTTGCAAGAATGAATTGGACTTCAAATATCAATTGGATTTCAGGCAATACAGAATTGGACAGCAATCAGACCACATCAATTTGGCTGGGACTGATTATCTCTCCTCCTTTCTGCATTCAGTCTGTGAGTAGACAAGATTCTCACTGTAGTCTTATCAGTGCTAGGACAAATTATTTCTTGGAGTGTGCATACTAAGTGAAATTTAAACCCAATCTAGTTATATAGTGCAGTGACAGATTGTTGTCAAGTTACGTCAAGTCACTTTTATTTCTATAGCACATTTAAAAATCAACTCTCGTTGACCAAAGTGCTTTACATTGGTGGAGGCACTAACTTTATACAACAGTGGGTCATAGATTAAGTACATACATAAATACATACATATAGCCCTCTCTCAGAGGACGTCAAGAAAGGCTTGAGAGTAAAGATGAGTTTTAAGTCTAGACTTAAGAGTCGATGGAGGGTGCAGTTCTGGTGGGAAGAGGGATGCTGTTCCACAGTCTGGGTGCAGCAACCACAAAGGCGCGGTTGCTTCTGAGCTTATGGCTAGACTCCGGGATGTACAGTAACCCCAAGTCGGCCGATCTGAGGGACCTGGAGGTGGTGTGGTGGGTAAGCAGACTTTTGATGTAAGTGGGGGCAAGCCCGTTAAGGGCTTTGTAAACATAAAGAAGGATCTTGAAGTCTATACGGAACCGCACAGGGAGCCAGTGGAGAGAGGCCGGAATCGGGGTGATGTGGTCCCTTTTTTGGGTGCCCGTCAGGAGTCTCGCTGCGGCGTTTTGGACCAGTTGCAGGCGGGGCAGGGATGATTGGCTGATGCCAGTGTAAAGGGAGTTGCAGTAATCGAGGCGGGAGGAGATGAATGTGTGGATGACCTTTTCGAGGTCGTCAAACTGGAGGAATTGTTTTAGTTTAGCTATAGTCCGAAGCTGGAAGAAGCTAGCCTTTACCACGGCATTGACTTGTTTGTCAAATTTCAATGCCGAGTCAAATATTATGGCAAGGTTTTTGACGTGAGGTTTGAGTAATGGGGTAAGGCTTCCAAGGCTGCCTGCTATCGTTTTGATTGAGTCCAAGGGGCGAGAAGAAAGATTGTACATCGACTGTGTTCACTGCATGTGGACAGGTTTCTCAATGTTGTGATTTCATAATCGCACTTTCATGATGAGTCGGAAAATTCTCATATCAGTGCAAGGACAACCTATTAAAGGGTTGTTGGAAAGGTGGGAATCTCATTGTGCATCTAATCAGTGCAGAACCAGGTTATCTGTTGGTCCACATTCACTGGGAATACGGATATCAATATAATTACATCTCTACCGGTGAATTGTATATTGGATTGTATTGTAGTCATATCAGTGCGACTTTGAATAAGCGAGTTCGGTATTAAAAAAAACACAAGTAATCATGGCATTTTTCAAAGGTCAAATGTTATAAAGAAAAATCGGACGAAGTGCTGTAGATACAGTGAGTACAGTTTGGGTCCGATTTTTTTGTCTTTTTTCAAGCTTGTATTTGTCAGGGGGCAGATGCTACAGGGATAGAGTGGGGAGACAGGACCGGTGGAGAGACATTCTCGGCAGCTGCACTCACACAGACCCGCCCCGTCCCCCCAACTTGAGTGTCCCATACCTGTCCGAACCGCCAGGACAACGGCCCCCAGGCCCACGACCAGTGCGAAGATGCGCCAACACCAACTCAACTCCCACCGGTCCAACCGACAGCCACGGACCAACGACATCAGTGGCCCCAGGCCCACAGCCAGCGGGGAGAACCCACAGGCCCACAGCCAGCGCCAGCTGTGGCCCAATCCCACCCCTACTCCAGAGGAACCTGCTTCCCGATGGGCCACTACGGTGACGTGGCAGTTCGCCCACGGCCTGGCCGAGCTGTGCTCCCTCACCCGCTACCCCAAGTACAATATTAAGCCATGCCGCTTCTTCCACGCCACCGGCTTCTGCCCCTACGGTACACGCTGCCACTTCATGCACTACCCCGAGGAGGAGCGAGGGGCCCGGCTTCGCCTGCGTGCCAGCCTGGGCTCAGCCTCCGGCCCTGGCGCTCGACTGGGCTTGGGGCTGGGCAAGGGAGGGGGAGGAGGTTGCTGCTGCCACGAACACCACCATCACCAACAGTACCAGCAGCTCCAGCAGGCGCCCGGCCTGCCCATGGCCGGCAGTGGCCCGTCCGCACTCTTTCTCTGACCAGGACGACTCCAGCAGCAGCGGCTCCGAGTCAGTCGCCCGTCTTCGAGCAGGGCTGGCGGCTGCCCATCTTCAGCAGGATCTCGGTGTCGGACTGAGGGGAGGGGAGGGGGGTGGAGGTGGAGGGTTTCTGGCCAACCCTGCGGGCCAGGCAGAGCCGTGCTGGAGCCAGCGGCTGCAAGTCTGGGGCCGGCACTGCCAGCCCATGGCCACCCCGGAAAGGGACGGGACACCCGGGAGGGGACGAGGACGGGGACAAGCCAACAGCAACTCAACAGCAGCCGGCGAGCCAGGCCCGACCCCGACCACGGAAGAAACGCAAACCTGCACACAACGCAGCACCACCGTTGCCAAGACGTTTTATAGCAAGTGACCTATGACCTGAGCATGGGCAGTCGGAATACCGAACTCACTTATTGTGTTCATTGAGATAAGAATCTGACAAGACTTATCAGTGTGGGCATACATTAGCTTTACGATTATGAGACTGACTGAGTGAATATCCTGGAAGTAAATTGTGTGGGAAGGAATTCCTTCACGGTTTGATCTCAGTGTGAGTAGACAAGCGGAGACATGATGTAATCTAGAGCATTGGTTGCCACTGAATAACTAAACAGTCCACTATCTATGTACAGTGCAATGTCATTTGGTTTGTAGAATGAACTACAAGAAAGTACAATAAAATCACAGAAAGTTCTAAGTTCAAAAAGAGACTGTTGCAATTTGTGAATTTGTTGCCCCTTTGGAATGACTTGAGTAAGATCAATCCACTAAGTCCCATTCCTCACATTGCACATTATTTCCAGCTACCAGTGAATCTGCGGCGCCTGCACACCACGGTGCATTGCGGACTTCAATATTCACTACATAAGCATTGGCCAGGTCACGTTGATTCCTTTGCCAATCACTTCCAGTTTCTGACCGCCTTATCTATCACCTGGCTTTAGGTTTTGTTTCCTGTTGGTCCATTCGGTACAGACCTGCCATGAATTCATATATTTTGCTCAGATTCCCCCGCAGCTTCTGTTCTTGTTAACAGGTTATAGGAGTAGAATTAGGCCATTCGGCCCACCAAGTCTACTCTGCCATTCAATCATGGCTGATCTCTGCCTCCTAATCTCATATTCCTGCCTTCTCCCCACAACCCTTGGCACCCATTTTTTTTAATCAAGAATTTGTCTATCTCTGCCTTAAACATATTCACTGACTTGGACTCCACAACTGTGGCAATTAAACCTACCCTCTGACTAAAGAAGTTGCTCCTCACTTCCTTTCTGAAAGAGCACCCATTAATTCTGAGGCTAAGACCTCTGGTCCTAGACTCTGCCATCAGTGGAAACATCCTCTCCAAATCCACTCTACCTATGCCTTTCATTATTCTGCAAGGTTCAATGTGGTAGCCCCTTCTAAACTTCATCCAGTGGAGGCCCACTGCTGTCAAATGCTCATCATATGCTAACCCACTCATTCCTGGAATCATTCTTATAAAACTCCTATGGACCTTCTCCAGAGCCAGCACATCCTTCCACAGGAGAAACAAAATGCTGGAGTAACTCAGCGGGACAGGCAGCATCTCTGGAGAGAAGCACGTTTCGGGTCGAGACCCTTCTTTAGACTGATGTCAGGGGAGTGGGAGGACGAAGATAAAATGTATTCGGGGACAGTAGGACTAGTGGGAGAACTGGGAAGGGGGAGGGGGTGGAGAGAAAAAGCGAGGGCTATTTGAAGTAAGAGAAATCAATGTTCATACCGCTGGGATGTAAACTACCCAGGCGAAATATGAGGTGCTGTTCCTCCAATTTGCACCGAGGCTCACTGACAATGGAGGAGGCCCAGGACAGAAAGGTCAGATTGGGAATGTGAGGGGGAATTGAAGTGCTGAGCAACTGGGAGATCAGGTAAGTTAAGACGGTCTCGTCGATGTAGGAAGATGACACCTGGAACAGCGGATACAGTAGAACCCAGTGGAACCCTAACTGATGTACCCTCTCTGTTTTTGTATCCAGTCCTCTTGATATGAATGCCAGCATTGAATTTGCCTCCCTTAGTACCAATTCGACTTGGAAATTAACTTTTTGGGAGTCCTGCACCTCTGCAGTTGTACAGGGCCCCTGTGAGACCACATCTGGAGTACTGTGTGCAGTTTTGGTCTACTAATGTCAGGAAGGGCATCCTTGCTATTCAAACAGTGCAGCATAGGTTCACGAGGTTAATCCCCGGGATGGCTAGGAAAGATTTGAAAGAGTGGGCCTGTATTCACTGGAATTCAGAAGGATGAGAGGATATCTTCTGGAAACATATACAATCTTAAAAGGACTGGACAAGCTAGATGCAGGAAAAATATTCCCAATGTTGGGGGTCCAGAACCAGAGGCCACAGTCTAAGGAGAGGCCATTTAAAAAACTGAGATGAGAAAAAACCTTTTCAACTTTTTTGTGAATTTGAGGAATTCTCTGCCACAGATCGCGATAGAAGCTAATTCACTGGATGAATTTAAAAGAGAGTTAGATAGAGCTCTTGGGGCTAGCGGAATCTAGGGATATAGGTAGAAGGCAGGCACGGGTTACTATTTGTGGATGATCAGCCATGATTTCAATGAATGGCGGTGCTGGCTCGAAGGGCCAAATGGCTTCCTCCTGCACCTATTTTCTATGTTTCTAAAGATGATGCTAATATAAGTAGGTATGTTGCAAAGCCTACCTGAAGCGTCGCTGAAAATCTGTCGCTGCGGATGTGCGCGATTTTGGCGCCGTTTAGAGGGGGGCGGGTTTAAAACGCGATTTTCCCTAGGCTGTTCCAATCGAGGATTTTCAGCCTAGTTAATTATTAACGGAAAATCGCTGGAATATTGCGTCGCTTTACATATTATTAGTTTTAAAGGCTTTATATAATTGTTGTAGTAGTTTAAAAATTAACCTCTAAACCCACGACCACCGGCAACTGGCAGGGTCTCATACAGCAGACAACAGAAGGTAGGCTGTTTATTTTTATATTAAATAGGGCTTCTTAAGATCCCTTTATACAAAGTTTAAAATTGCGAGTAGCTCATTTTGGCCCCATTATATCCTGCATTATTTTTCTGGGCATTTGAGGGTACAAATCCACCGCAATGTGAACGTTCTAAACCAGCGTGTTCACAGGAACCCACTAGAAAGCTGATTTAAATTGACTTTAATTTACAGCAATTGAACACTAGATTCCTTCCATTCGGCCTATAAATTAATGTAAATGAGATTTAAAAATCATGTTTTATTGTGAATTATTTGTGAATATTATTTGGACACTTAGGCTATTTAAAAATGTTAATCATTTATTAAGAAATAGATAGATGTTTAGTTCTAGTAAATTGAAGTTTGAAATTAGCTCCAATTGGGAAACTAACTAATTATATGCTTTAATTTCAGGTCATCCAAGTAAGATCGATTTATATTTGTTTCAGAATGCTTCAATCTATGATAATTGAAAATTTCATTCAGTTCTCTTAATTTTTAAGAAAGTTATGGGCTTTTGACTGTCCACGATCACAGCTTTTTTGTTGTGTCCATAGAAAATCAATAGGGAACAAGATGCTAATTTCCGAGTATGAAAATGGCCATAACTTTTTAAATACTTGAGATATGAAAGTGAATTAGGTGTCAAATTAAACTTCTTTTTATGCTTTATCTGATGGGATAAATTGCAGACTTGATTTTTAAAATCTCAAAATTTTGTAACATTGCTACATGAATGGTGATCGTGAATGGAATCTTGAAACTTCCCACACTGTTAATTAGAATAGAGGATAGAAAGCAATGAGATACTCCTGAAAGTTGAAAACTACTATGTTTTTCCTGCTCTCATTAATAATTTTCTCAGCTCGTCAAAAAACTAAATTGTCCCCAAGACAAGACCGGCCCCACACAAAGCCGCACTCACAATCCTTGAAGAAGCCTGAAGAAGGTTCTCGACCTGAAACGTCACCTATTCCATTTCCCCAGAGATGGTGCCTGCCCTGCTGAGTTACTCCAGCAATGTGTGTCTAACCTCACTACCCCTAATGTGTCAATGTAGTCCCCAGGAATTCTCTTCAATAAGTTCCCCATCACAGTTGACCGGCTTCCACTTTGTTGGATTTTCCCTTTTTACCTTCTTTGCTAAAGGAATAGCATTGGCTATTCCTCAGTTCTCGGGGATCTCACGGGTGGCTAGAGAGGATACAAAGAACCCGCCAAAACACCAACAACCTCTTCTTTTGCCTCTCTCAATTACCTTGAATATATCACATTAGGTCCTGGGGACATATACACGTTAATGTTCTTGAATAGACCTAACACCTCCTCCTCGTGGATATCAACCTGCCCAGATATTAGTATATTCCACAACAATCTCACTATCTTCCATGTCCTTCTCCTCAGTGATGCCAAAGCAAAGTTCTAATTTTGTCTATCTCTTTTACTTCCAGCGTTGTGAGGAGAGGTTTAGGTTGAAAGATGTTGAGTAGTGATTCCTTGGATGGAAGGCGTTAAACAGAGTGAGGCAGCTAAAACAGAGTTGTTAGCAAGCAGCCATATTCATGCTTTTCTGATAAATCAACGGAAACACATTGAAGAAAGCAGCTTCCTTAGATGTTTAGGAGAATGCTAGGCCAATAAATCAAGAGGCCATCGTTGAGGTCTTTGAAGATAAATTTTCGTCTTCCCAGAGGCATCAGACTAGTGTGTTGCACAAATAACTCTTGTTTTTGACACTAAGCAGAATTGCTAGTTTGAAAGCATAGTTTCAACTGTTGTTCTTAGATTAAAGTAAAAGTTCCAGTTCTTAGGTATAAAAATGAGCTGATGGGACTTCACCTTCAGTTTGGATCGCGACCGGTGCCAAAGGAAAACTGCAAGTCATGCAGTGGACACAGCCACCTGTCAGTGACTGGGGGTCCACCAGGTGTGGTTAAGTATAGATGCTTGGCCACAATAAAGCTTGCGTTGATTAATACTTTGTGTGGTCTCAGATTCTGAAACCAAACAGTTGCAGTCAAAACACCCAACGTTTTACTTGTTGCTTGAGCAATTTATTGGTTCTTGAGCAATCCTACCCTCTGCCCAGCTGCCCTCTTTTTTTAAATGCATGTAAAACATGCCTTTGAGTTTTCCTTCAACCTCCTCACCAAGGAAATCCATTTTCTCGCCCCTCTTTTAACATCCTGGCGGAGTTATTTCCTGATTCTTTTATATCCTTTCAGGGTCCTGTGCGATTGCAACTTCAAAAGCTTCACATATGCCTCCTTTTGAAATTTACAACATGCACTATCACCCAATGGCCTCGACTTTGTCATCCCTTTTCTTCCTTACTGGAACATGCTGGTTCCGAATTCCAATCAGTCTATAAACATTTGTCATGTGTACTTAGCCGATAACATCTACTCCCAAACGACTCTTGCTAATTTCCTCATAGCATTTGCCTTGCCCTAGTTTAGCACATTCCTCCCAAATGTGGGAAAGAACCAAAAGGTTGCACTGAGGTAGAAGATCTTTAGAAAGGAGTTGAAATGAAACAGTTATTAAAGCATACAACAGAGAGGCAGGACAATCTTGTCATTTTTCACATGTATCTTCACCGTCCATTTAGTCAACTACCAAAATAAACCAATTTTCTCTTCTCATTTGTTTGGTCACCTGACTAGAACAACAAGCATGCTGACTATCAGAAAAGGAATGGAAATTTTAATCTTATCTTACCTTTCAGGTAACTAGGTACTTCTGATAAACCTTGTATGATCTTCAAATGTACAATGGGATCAGAACCTGTTGAAATCATGAAAAATAATCAGAACTCTGACAGTCAGAATAAAATATGTAGAATTTTATAGTTAGCATTTCACCATACCAAGTTCCTTTATCTCTTGCAGAAGTTCGTCCAATTTTGGTAAAATGTGATGCATTTTCACAAAGGATTTCCATATTAACCTTTGTGTCTGAGGGTCTTTCTCCATCATCGTACTCAGGAGGAGTTTGGAACCATCAAGCCAATTTTCATTCTCCACTTGCTGAATGACTTTCTGCAAAGAACAATGAAGATATTGATGTGCAACTGGCTGGAGTTTTTATGGACATCTGCAACATCTCATTACGAAAGTCCTAGGTTCCCACCTGCTTTAATAGAGCATCAATAATACTGGCGTCCAAGAGAAATAAAGTGACACACCACAATGACTACCGAGCGGTGGCATGAATATCTGTACTCCTACCTTAGCAAGAATTTGCCTACTACAAGAATGGATCAACAGAAGATGTGATCTCGCTGGCTCGCCACTTTGTAGTGAACCACTTGGACAATAAAAACATATACGTCAGGCGGTTGTTCATCGATTATAGCTCAGCATTCAACACCTCATTTTGCCTGGGCAGCTCAAAACCTAGCGGTATGAATATTGATTTCTCTAAAAGATTTCTTCAAGTAAACCTTGCTTTCCCTCTCTCTGTGCCTCCCCACCCTAGTTCTCCGATTAGCTCCTGTCATCCTAAATAATTTTACTGTTTGTATGTGTCATTGTCACTTTCCCCTCAGCCAACAACGCACCATTCTATATTTTCTTTGATCATCTGCTTTGATCTGTTGATTTCACACCTAACCCTTCCATATCTCAAGTTTCCCCCTCCCCTGACTCATTCTGAAGAAGGGTCTCAACCCAAATGTCACCCAATTCTTCTCGCCAGAGATGCCGCCTGTCCCGCTGAGTTACTCCAACATTTTGCGTCTTTCTTCGGAGTAAACCAACATCTGCTGTGCCTTCTTACATATTAATTAAAGAGTCAATGGAGAGTCCGACTTGAGCAGGGACCATACTGGATCTTGTATTGGGAAATATTGCTGGCCAGGTGACTGGTGTTAAGATGGAAGAGCATTTTGGAGATGGTGATCACAACTTTTAAGATTGTTTTCAATAGGGACAAGTCTGAATGCTGCGGAAAGGTACTTAATTAGGTAAAGCAGATTAAAGTGTCATTAGGCAAGATCTCGGGAATGTAGATTGGGAACAGTTGTTATTGGGTAAGTGCACGTGGCATGTTGAAGTTATTTAGGGCAGTTGATCAAAGTGGAGGATCAGCATGTAACAGTAAAGAGGAGGAGGAATAAGGACGGCGAGTTAAGGGAACCGTGGTTGACCAAGGAGATTGTAAACTTGGTCAGGAAGGAAAATTAAGCACGTCAGATTTAAGAAGGTGGCATCAGATGGGGCCTATATAAAGCAAGCAAGAAAGAATGCAAGTGGGCCAAAAGCAGCCATGAAATGTAATTGTTGAGTTGGATTAAGAAAAATCTCAAGGCTTTTTATACCTAAGTAAAAACCAAGGATAACGAGATCAGTGTGGATAGTGAGGATAGCGAGATCAGTGTGGAGAATACAAATTTACTGGGGCAGTTAGAGATTGAGAGGTGAAGGTGCTGAGGCTCTTGAAGAGCATTGAGTGGATAAGTCCCCAGGGACTGATGGGATCTATCGCAGGCTATTGAGGGAGGCAAGAGAGGAGATTGCAGGGGCCTTGATGAGGATCTTCGGTTTTTTTCTACCCACAAGCGAGGCCCCACAGGATTGGAGAGTGGTCAATGTTGTTCCTTTGCTTAAGAAAGGAAGTAACACGAATACAGGGAACAATAGGCTTGCGAGCCCCATGTTAGTCGTAGGGAAACTATTGGTGAGAATTCTTCGAGATACGATTTACTCCCATTTGGAAGCTAATTTGAGATAGCCACCACTGCTTGGTACTGCAGTTTTTGGTTCTTTCCCACACTTGTTTTTTTTAGGAGGTGGAGAATGAGATTGAAAAAGGTAGGGCGATGGAAATGGATTTTGGTAAGGCTTTTGATAAGCTCTCTACAAGTAGGCTGATCCAAAATGTTAATACATACAGAATTCACGATGACTTGGTTGAATGGATTAGTAACTTGCTTATTAATAGAAGGCAGAGGGTTGTGGTGGAAACTAGATCATCTCGGTGGAGGTCTGCGACTCGTGGAGTTTTGCATGGATCTGCATTTTGAGTTACATGTAAATAACCTGGACATAAATACAGATCAGTTCGTGAGCAAGTTTAGTGATGACATCAAAATTGGAAGAGTTGCAAACAGGGCAGAGAAATGATAGATGGAATTTAACCCAAGCAAGGAGTTGGGCTTTGGGACGTTGAAGGCAAGGAGAAGGTATAGTTAATGGCAAGACCCTTAACAGCATCGACAGAACAGAGATTTTGGAATCTACGTTCGTAGTTCTTTGAAGGTGGCCGCATACGTGGGTCGTGTGGCAAAGAACGAGGTTGGATAGACTTTGATTATTTACTCTGGAACGTTGGAGGTTGAGAGTACACTTGATAGAAATATATAAAATTGAGTGCAAGTTTTTTTTAAACACGATAGTGCGGGACTGGAATGGATTGCCAGGGATGATGGTGCAGGTAGATACAATAGTGGCGTTTAAGAAGCTTTTAGATAGGCAAATTGAAATGCAGGTAATAAGAGGGACATGGATAATGTACAAGCAAATGAGATCAGTTTAATGGCATGATGGTCAGCGCAAACATTGTGGGCTGAAGAGCTCATTCCTATGCTTTGCTGCTCTATGTTTTATGACAATTTATTCACTGATGGCAGAAGAAACCTCTGGGATCATCTGTCAAATGGTCGTGGAAATTGCCTGTTTTTGCTTGTCCCCAACTGTCTTTCAGGCGGGTTACAATCTTATGGATACAAAATGGTGGAATAACTCAGTGGGTCAGGCAGAATCCCTGGAGAAAATGGATTGGTGATGTTTTCGTCAAGACACTTCATCAGACTGATTGTGGGTTGAACAAGAAGGAAGAAAAACCAGCATAAATCAGGGCCGGCAATGGATGACCTCAGGCAGGGTGATTCCATGATAGGCTGACAGTTGGCTAGGAATGGTGTGATCAAGAGAGATATATTGTTGCAATCTGATTTTGTTTATTAAAGCCTTTTCTCATAAATGCGCTATTCAATCGAGTAAAATTCTGAGATTCAATAATATGAATAATCCATTTCTTTCCAACTCACCTGATATTCTTGGACACTGAAATATCCCTCGTATGTGAACACGAAGCTGACTTTGTCCACCGCTTCTTCAGTCCCCTGCTCTAGCCTCTCACGGTAATAATTTGTCAATTGAAATAGTTGATCATCATCCATCACTTTCAGGAGCTCAGTGATTATAGATATTGCGTCTGTAAGCAAAATGGGGGAAACCACAAAACATATTATCAAACTTATGTAAGATTGCGTCTTTCAATGGAACCGCTCAAGGATGTTAGCAACCCTCGCATACAGAATACAGTTCATTGATATGTAACGTGGTCTTTGAGAGACAAGTTCCCTTGTCTCCCCTCTCCTCCAAGGTCCATTTAACCTGGAAAATGTACCCCGAGTTGAAGAGAAGTAACTGGTCCTACGGCTCAGACGATCATCTTTGATTGTTTTACATTTGTTCAGACTCATTTCCACCAGCTAGTTCTCTGCAATCTTCCTTTCCTCATATTCATCAACCACACCATTATTTTCCTCTCACTAACCTGGGCTTGAGGAAATTTATTGCAGCCAGTTAACCTCCCAAGTAGCACATGATCTGGATGTGTGCAGAAAGGAGAGCGCCCAGGAGAGAGCCACGTGGTCATAACGAGAATGCGCCAATCCCACCAGGTCAGTGTCAGGTGGGTCATGCGACTGCAAGACTGGGGCTGTGCAACTGTGCACGTCCTTTTTGGCTCATGAAAACTCAAAACAATGATCCCATTTCTTAAACTAAAAATACTATCTCAACAATTCCCTGAGCAGCTATATGTCCTAATGGGTTCCACACCACCCCATTTTGTAGAGGTGCCTTCAAATTTGTTTTTTTGGTCACATTTCTGTTCTTTCCATTTAATGCCCTTGACATGTTATGGTTTTTCACGTTAGATACGATGAACTAAGTGCTGTTGTGTTCGAGAAATCACCAGATTCATCCAACAGAGTATGAATAACTAGGTATTTTAATACACTACCAAATAAGGCACATAAACTCACGTACCCCTGTGTGGACTTGCAAACCCCGAGTACACAGCAAAGCATGCCGCAGGATGTTCCTGTACTTGATCACCTGGCACCGTTCGTGACACGGTCCAAGGTTGGGGCTCTCTCCTCAGAAGCGTGCCTGACATCATCCATTATGGCATTTCTTATCTGAGCAGACCGTGCCACTGTCCCCTCCTCGAGCCAATCATAAATCCCCCGTCTGCACCGTTATTGCACTACTAGCGGACGGCGCACGTGATCACCAAACTGTGTTTTCCTCAACAAAGCTCCACTTTCCCAGGAATGGTGTGAAAGAGTGAGACTTTCTCAGGCACTGTGAACAGGTGCAAGGAAATCTGAAGCCATGTCTGGGAAACAACTTACTTTCAAAGAGTTTAGAAAGTTTAGATTTAGTTGATAATTTTAGCTGAAATTGTCTGTTCAGCCCGTACAATCCAAGTGCACAATATATTTTCATGCAACTATTAGTTTTCATAACATTTTATTCATATTGCAATTCACAACTTTTTACTTAAATTAAACTGCCATGAACATTTTGATGGGTTTGGTAAATATTCCGTCCCTTTATTGTATATATTAGACTATATCTCACACACAGCTATCTTTCCAAATGCATCGGTAAACTTAAGGGCCTGTCCCACAAGCATGCGACAAGAGCGACCTAAAGGGCCTGTCCCACGAGCATGCGACTGCAGGCGGCAAGCAGGCCGAAACCGGAAGCGGGGGCCGTGCGGAGGTCGAGTGAGTGACATGAAGTTCGAGCGAAGTCGGCTGGAAGTTCACGCGTGACGTACGGCGTCTAGATGGTGCATATGGCGTCAAGACGCTGCGTATGCCCGTCGAGGCATACGCAGCGTCCAACCATATGTGGTAGCGGGCTGGCAGGCCGTTTTCGCGCGGAATTTTTCAACACTGTCAGTTTTTCGGAGCCTTGCGCGATGTCGGGACCAGCTACGCACAACTCCATACGGCTCCGGCACTCAAAGTGGGACCGGCCCGGCGAGGCGTACGGCTCAAGCGACCACGTTAAGTCGCGCTTGCTGCATGTAGTCGCATGCTCGTGGGACAGGCCCTTTAGCTTGGTTCATAAAATGATACACTGCAAATTGAGGTCATACAGCTCACCGAGTGCATTATTACATCCAATGACAGCCATTCTGAATACTCCTTTATTTACCAGAGATAGTCCCCTTCATTCCTGCTTATTCTCCCTTCTAACACCACAGAGCCAGTAACCCAGTTAAACCAGTTCTGGACGCTAGTTTTTAGAGATGTTCTTCATTTAGACTTTCTCGAAGTAGCAAATCAGTTTCCAAAAACCTTCGTCCCCTCAGGTCGATCTTACCATTTATTACCAGCAAGGCTAAAGTTTCTCTTTATTGCACATTCCATATAATCCCTGCAGCCCTTCAAGGACTGCAGCAGGTGAAGGGGTGCAGGGATTGGCTGAGAGGCAAGCTCTTGAGAGCTTTCTCTGTGTTTCTTTTCAGTAGCGGTCAGTTTAAAAACTGGGCGGGAGCAGCTAAGAGCACATACCTTTAAGAACGGCAGCAGTTGGAAGAGTGCAGGGATTGGCTGTGAGAAATGGCAGGCATGTTGGAGCAGTGTGTTTCCTGCAGGATGTGGGAAGTCAGTTTCTGGAAACAAAACCTGCAGGAATTGTGTCCTGAACAAACGTGTTATTAGGGAACTGGAGAAGCACTGGATGACCTCAGGGCCATCTGGGAAAACGAGAGTGTCATGGTCAGGACCTACAGTGAGGTTGTCATGCCAAGGATACAGGAAGAGCAAAGGTGGGTGACTGGGAGAAAGAGGAGTAACCGTGGAGTGCAGGAAACCCAGTGGCTGAGCAAAATGAAAACAGGTACACCCTTTTGTGAGCTGTCAGTGCAGATGACACTTCCAGTCTGAGTGGTGGACAGATGGGTGGCTCCAATCCTAGCGATGAGACTCGACTGGCGAGACCGACGTCGGGCAGAGCTATAGTGGTGGGTGACTCCATTGTCCGAGGTGCGGACTGGAGATTCTGTGGCGGCAGACGAGACTAGAGGATGGCCTGTTGCCTTGCCAGGGTTCAAGATATCACAAACCGACTTCAGAACATCCTCGAGAGGGAAGGTGAACAGCCGGCAGTAGTTGTGCACGTGCGCACAAACGACGTCGAGAAGAGCAGGAAGGAGGTTCTGCAACGCGAGTTCAGAGAGCTAGGAAGAAGACTGAAAAGCTAGGGTGGTTACCTCGTGCTAATGAGGACTGGAACAGGGAGATAGAGGATCTGAATGTGTGGCTGAGGGGCTGGAGCAGGGAGCAAAGATTTAGTTTTATAGACCCCTGGGATCTCTTCAGGGGTAGGGGTGACCTGTACAAAATGGACGGGTTACACCTTAACTGGAGGGGGATCGACATTCTGGCAGGCAGGTTTGCTAGCGTTACACGTGTGGGTTTAAACTAAATAGTGGAAGGGGAGGGATTGACAAATTGGGAGGATAAAGATGGAGTTGAAGAGGAAGTGAGTACAGGAAAAGTTACAAGTTTCTTGTAACTTTCCCGAAATAATGAGAAAGAAAGTTCGAAAAGGGATAAGAGAGTAGGGTCAGGGCTGATAGTGGCCGGTGCGAGAGGGGAGGTGAATACTGAAGTTAAAGTGTTGTATATGAATGCACGATGTATAAGAAATAAAGTGGAAGAGCTTTACGTTCAGTTAGAAATTGGCAAGTATGATGTTGTGGGAATTATTGAGACATGGCTGCAAGAGGGTCAGGGCTGGGAACTGAATATCCAAGAGTATACTTCCTATCGAAAAGACAGGCAGGTGGGCAGAGGGGGTGGGGTAGCTCTGTTGGTGAGGAATGAAATAGTCCCTTGCGAGGGATGACATAGAATCAGGAGATGTAGAGTCAGTACGGATAGAACTGTGGAATTGGAAGGGTGAAAATACCCTAATGGGAATTATCTACAGGCCCCCAAACAGTAGCCTGGAAATAGGGTGCAAATTGAATCAAGAGTTAAAATTAGCATGTCGCAAAGGTAATGCTATGGCGGTTGTGGGAGATTTCAACATGCAGGTTGACTGGAGAAATCAGGTTGGCACTGGACCCCAAGAAAGGGAGTTTGTGGAGTGCCTCCGTGATGAAATCTTAGAGCAGCTTGTATTGGAGCCAACCGGGGAGAAGGCAATTCTGGATTTAGTGTTATGTAATGAATCAGATTTGATAAAGGGAGTTGAGGTTAAGGAGCCATTAGGAGTTAATGACCATAATGTGATCAAGTTTAATCTACAATTGGAGAGGGAGAAGGGTAAATCGGAGGTGTCAGTGTTACAGCTGAATAAAGCGGATTATGGAGCCAAGAGAGAGGAGCTGGCCAAACTTGACTGGAAAGATACCCTAGCAGGGATGGCAGTGGAACAACAATGGCAGGTATTTCTCAAAATAATACAGAAGGTGCATGACAGTTCATTCCAAACAGGAGGGGCAGTAAAGGGCGACGTGGCTGACAAGGAAAGTCAGGGACAGTATAAAAATAAAATAGAAGTACAACATAGCAAAGATGAGTGGGAAGCACGAGGATTGGGTACTGTTTAAAGAGCAACAGAAGATAACTAAAAAGGCAATATGGGGAGAAAAGATGAGGTACGAAGGTAAGCTAGCCAAGAATATAAAAGAGGATAGTAAAAGCTTCTTTAGGTATGTGAAGAGGAAAAAATTAGTTAAGACCAAAGTTGGACCCTTGAAGACTGAAAAAGGCGAATTTATTATGGGGAACAAGGAAATGGCAGACGAGTTGAACAGGTACTTTGGATCCGTCTTCACGAAGGACACAACCCATCTTCCTGATGTACTAGTGGCCAGAGGATCTGGGGTGACAGAGGAACTGAAGGAAATCCACATTAGGCAGTATGTGGTGTTAGGTGGACTGATGGGACTGGAGGCTGATAAATCCCCAGGGCCTGATGGTCTGCATCTCAGAGTACTTAAGGAAGTGGCTCTAGAAGTCGTGGATTCATTGGTGATCATTTTCCAATGTTCTATAGCTTCAGGATCAGTTCCTATCGTTTAGAGGGTATGAAATGTGGGAGAGAGAAAACAGGAATTATAGACCAGTTAGCCTGACATCGGTGGTGGGGAAGATGCTGGAGTCAATTATAAAAGATGCGGATGCTCTTTGTGGACTACAGCTCTGCTTTTAATACCATCCTTCCCCACAAACTGGTGGACAAACTGGGGGACTTGGGACTTCCACACTCCACCTGTACGTGAATAAATGATAAATAGCTTCCTGTCGGGTCGCAGCCAGAGAGTCAGAGTGGGCCATCATACATCCACGGCCCTCAGCCTCAGTACCGGCTCTCCACAGGGCTGCATACTGAGCCACCTGCTCTACACCATCTACACACATGACTGCACCCCCGCCCACCACAGCAACACCATTGTCAAATTTGCGGATGACACTACGGTGGTGGGACTCATCTCCGGGGGGGACGAGTACGCCTACCGGGATGAGGTGGAGCAGCTGACAGTGTGGTGTGAAGAAAATAACCTGCTCCTCAACACCTTAAAGACAAAGGAAGTAATAATAGACTTCAGGAAGAATAAAACGGACATGGTACCATTGACTATCAGAGGGGACTGTGTAGAGAGGGTGGTGGATTTCCGCTTCCTGGGAATCCATATTGAGGAGGACCTGACGTGGAGCGTGAACACCACTGCGCTGCTGAAAAAGGTCCAGCAGAGACTGCACTTCCTGAGGGTGCTCAGGAAGAACAACATCACTCAGAGACTGCTGCTGTCCTTTTATCGGTGCTCCATTGAGAGCATACTAACATACTGTGTATGCGTGTGGTACACCAGCTGCACAGCGGCTCAGAGGAAAGCGCTCCAGAGGGCCATTGACAACGCCCAGAGGATTGTCGGCTGCCCTCTCCTTACCTTGGAGGACTTACACAGTTCCCGCTGCACCAAAAAATCCCAGAGTATCATAAAGGACATTTCCCACCCCGGACACTCCCTGTTTGAACTGTTGCCGTCAGGCAGACGGTACAGATCTACAAGGACAAGGACGAACAGACTAAAAAACAGTTTTTACCCCACTGCTATAAAAGCACTAAATGTAGCCGCCAAGGAACGCAGGGGCGAGACATACTAAGGGACTGTGGTACACTGGGAAATCGACAGAAGGATGGAGGGTTGGGTGTTTATGCGTGCTATTTTCGTGATATTTATTTAGTTGTTTATCTTTTAATATTTTACCTTGTATGTATCGTTAGCTTTTAGAAATGTTTGAATGGTGCACTGACTGGCTGACATTTTTAAATTTCGTTGTACATGGTTCATGTTACAATGACAATAAAGAAACTATTCTATTCTATGCTGCCAGATAGCTGAACATTTGGATAGCAGTAACAGGATTGGTCCGAGTCAGCATGGATTTACAAAGGGGAAATCATGCTTGACTAACTGTAAGGCTGTAACTAGGAAAATGGACAAGGGAAAGCCAGTGGATGTACTGTACCTTGACTTTCAGAAAGCATTTGATAAGGTCCCACATAGATTAGTGGACAAAAGTAGGGCACATGGTATTGGGGGTAGAGTGCAGACATGGATAGAAAATTGGTTGGCAGACAGGAAATAAAGAGTTGGGATTAACGGGTCCCTTTCAGAATGGCAGGCAGTGGGGTACTGCAAGGCTCGGTGCTGAGACCGCAACTATTTACAATATACATCAATGATATAGATGAAGGGATTCAAAGTAACATTAGCAAATTTGCAGGTGACACAAAGCTGGGTGGCAGTGTGAATTGTGAGGAGGATGCTATGAGAATGCAGGGTGACTTGGACAGGCGGATGAATGTGAGGTTATCCACTTTGGTAGCAAAAACAGGAAGGCAGATTACTATCTAAATTATGTCAAGTACAATGGGATCTGGGGGTCCTTGTTCATCAGTCAATTAAAGTAAGCATGCAGGTACAGCAGGCAGTGAAGAAAGCGAATGGCACGTTGGCCTTTATAACAAGAGGAATCAAATATAGGAGCAAAGAGGTCCTTCTGCAGTTGTACAGAGCCCTAGTGAGACCACACCTGGAGTATTGTGTGCAGTTTTGATCCCCTAATTTGAGGAAGGACATTTTTGCAATTGAGGGAGTACAGCGTAGCTTTACAAGGTTAATTCCCGGGATGGCGGGATTGTCATCACAGTTTAAGGATAAGGGGGAAATCTTTTCGGACCGAGAGGAGGAAAACTGGAATTCTCTGCCGCAGAAGGTAGTTGATGCCAGTTCATTGGCTATATTTAAGAGGGAGTTAGATGTGGCCCTTGTGGCTAAAGGGATCAGGGGGTATGGAGAGAAGGCAGGTACAGGATACTGAGTTGAATAATCAGCCATGATCATACTGAATGGTGGTGCAGGCTCGAAGGGCCGAAGTGGTGTTAGGTAAATTGAATGGATTAAAGGCCGATAAATCCCCAGAGCCAGATAGGCTGCATCCCAGAGTACTTAAGGAAGTAGCCCCAGAAATAGTGGATGCATTAGCGATAATTTTTCAAAACTCTTTAGATTCTGGAGTAGTTCCTGAGGATTGGAGGGTAGCTAATGTAACACCATTAAAAAGGGAGGGAGAGAGAAAACGGGGAATTACAGACCAGTTAGTCTACAGTTATTAAAGATGGCATAGCAGCACATTTGGAAAGTGGTGAAATCATTGGACAAAGTCAGCATGGATTTATGAAGGCTAAATCATGTCTGACGAATCTTATAGAATTTTTCGAGGATGTAACTAGTAGAGTGGATAAGGGAGAACCAGTGGATGTGTTATCTGGACTTTCAGAAGGCTTTCGACAAGGTCCCACATAAGAGATTAGTATACAAACTTAAAGCACACGGTATTATAACCATATAACAAACCATATAACAATTACAGCACGGAAACAGGCCATCTCGGCCCTACAAGTCCGTGCCAAACAACTTTTTTCCCTTAGTCCCACCTGCCTGCACTCATACCATAACCCTCCATTCCCTAAATTGACATTTTGGTCCCAATGTATATATGGCCCAATGTTTTTTTCAAGTTTATTATTAATGTACGGAATGTGTAAGGAATGATTCATTAAAGAATAACAGACTCAAATGTTAACCCGACCCCCAAGGAAAATGTATTTTGTTATGTTACATAGTTACATTAATCCTTTAAATTCAAAAGATATTAACTCTAAATTAACATATAACCATATAACCATTACAGCACGGAAACAGGCCATCTCGGCCCTACAAGTCCGTGCCGACACAACTTTTTTTCCCTTAGTCCCACCTGCCTGCACTCATACCATAACCCTCCATTCCCTTCTCATCTATATGCCTATCCAATTTATTTTTAAATGATACCAACAAACCTGCCTCCACCACTTCCACTGGAAGCTCATTCCACACCGCTACCACTCTCTGAGTAAAGAAGTTCTCCCTCATGTTACCCCTAAACTTCTGTCCCTTAATTCTGAAGTCATGTCCTCTTGTTTGAATCTTCCCTATTCTCAAAGGGAAAAGCTTGTCCACATCAACTCTGTCTATTGTTCTCATCATTTTAAAGACCTCTATCAAGTCCCCCCTTAACCTTCTGCGCTCCAGAGAATAAAGACCTAACTTATTCAACCTATCTCTGTAACTTAGTTGTTGAAACCCAGGCAACATTCTAGTAAATCTCCTCTGTACTCTCTCTATTTTGTTGACATCCTATAATTGGGCGACCAAAATTGTACACCATACTCCAGATTTGTTCTCACCAATGCCTTGTACAATTTTAACATTACATCCCAACTTCTATACTCAATGCTCTGATTTATAAAGGCTAGCATACCAAAAGCTTTCTTTACCACCCTATCTATATGGGATTCCACCTTCAAGGAACTATGCACGGTTATTCCCAAATCCCTCTGTTCAACTGTATTCTTTAATTCCCTACCATTTACCACGTACGTCCTATTTTGATTTGTCCTGCCAAGGTGTAGCACCTCACATTTATCAACATTAAACTCCATCTGCCATCTTTCAGCCCATTTTTCCAAATGGCCTAAATCACTCTGTAGACTTTGGAAATCCTCTTCATTATCCACAACACCCCTGATCTTGGTATCATCTGCATACTTACTAATCCAATTTACCACCCCTTCATCCAGATCATTGATGTACATGACAAACAACAAAGGACCCAACACAGATCCCCGAGGCACCCCACTAGTCACCTGCCTCCAACCCGAAAAAAAGCCATCCACCATTACCCTCTGGCTTCTCCCATTCAGCCACTGTTGAAACCATCTTGCTATTCCGGCATTTATACCCAACAGTTTAACCTTCTTAACCAACCTTCCATGAGGAACCTTGTCAAAGGCCTTACTAAAGTCCATATAGACAACATCCACTGCTTTACCCTCGTCAATTTCCCTAGTAACCTCTTCAAAAAATTCAAGAAGATTAGTCAAACATGACCTTCCAGGCACAAATCCATTAGACCCATACTTAGATAGATCATCAAGGCAAAAAAAAACAAAATCCAATTCAAGTGTATTTTTAAATTCATTTATTAATACCACTACTATTAAGGATATCTGGAGAATAGAAAACCCAACCGGACGGGAATATTCATTTTATTCACCAGTACACAAATCATACTCAAGAATAGATTACTTTTTAGTTGACTCTACGTTTATTCCATTTATTTATAATTCAAAATATCACAACATCATAATTTCAGATCACGCACCAGTAACATTTATGATTAAATTAAATGGAATGTCCGAGAAACAAACATATTGGAGACTTAACCCACAAATCTTGAACGAAAGATCATGCCAGGAATATATTACTAAACAAATCCAAATATTTTTTGAGGTAAATGACAACCCTGACACACCTGCTTCCCTTATGTGGGAGACGTTTAAAGCGTACGCGCGAGGTACATTAATCTCTGCACAAGCATTTTATAATAAAGATAACAGGATTAAACAACAAGCACTGGAAAGTGAAATTAAGTTACTAGATATAGAAAACGCGAGAACGCCATCTACGTTAAAACATAATAAAATTGCTGTACTGAAATATAAATTAAATAAAATGTACTCAGAACAAGTAATAAAACTTTACCAAAAAACTAAACAATTACAGTTTGAATTTGGAGACAAGCCACAAAAACTATTAGCACGCCAGTTGCGAAAAATGGAAGGGGAAAAAATAATTCATAAAATTAGAACAGAGACAGGAGAATTATTAAAAATGCCCAAAGATATAAATGATAGATTTCTACAATACTATCATGACCTTTATTCAACTAAAACGGTAGCACAACCAGAAGGAATAGCAGATTTTTTAATAAAATGTAATTTAAAAGGTTTAGATGTAAATGATAGAGAATTATTAGAAAGGGAAATTACGATAAAGGATATTGAGGAGTCTATTGGCTCTCTAAAAAATGGTAAGGCAATAGGGCCAGACGGTTTAGGTTCAGAATTTTACAAAAAATTTCATGATCTGCTGAGCCCACGCTTGCAAAGACTATATGATTACATTTACACTCAACAGAAACTCTCAGACACCTTAAATGAGTCTATAATAACGCTTATTCCTAAAGCCGACAAAGATCCGGAAGATCCGGGATCATACAGAGCAATTGCACTTCTGAACACAGACCAGAAAATACTAACTAAAATACTAGCACGTAGATTAAGTACAGTGATAAATAAATTAATACACCCTGACCAAACAGGTTTTATTCAGAAACGGTATTCATATTATAATCTAAGAAGATTATTTAATATTATATATACCAAGAGAATTATTAATGAAGATTTAGCAATAATCTCACTTGACGCTGAAAAAGCATTTGATCAGGTCGAATGGCCTTATTTATTTTCGGTGATGGAAAAGATGCAGCTAGGGGAGAAATTTTGCACATGGATAAAACTACTATACACAAATCCTACGGCTAGAATACTTACCAACCAAAGACTTTAATCTAAATTCAGTCTATCTAGAGGTTGTAGACAAGGATGCCCGTTATCTCCATTACTATTTGCACTTGCAATTGAGCCACTTGCAGAAAGAATTAGGGGGCATCCGGAAATATATGGGTATAACACTAAAGACACAGTGAATAAAATTTCTTTATATGCAGATGACGTATTAATTTACATCACTAAACCAGAAATTAGTATCCCAAACCTATTAAAACTAATAAACCAATTTGGTGCACTTTCAGGATACAAAATAAATTGGAATAAAAGTGAAATTATGCCAATAAGGGAACATAACAAACAGATAATACAACAATTCCCATTTAAAGTAGTAAATGAAAAATTTAAATATCTAGGTATCTACGTAACTAAGATATATACATCATTATTTAAAGCGAATTTCCCTCCATTATTGAATAAATTACATAAGAATATCCAATACTGGAAAACATTACCTATCTCAATGGTTGGCAAAATTAATGCCATAAAAATGATTTTTTTACCACAAATATTATACCTTTTTCAGACGATTCCGATATACCTGGCAAAAAACTTCTTTAAAAAATTGGACTCTATTGTTAATGATTTTATCTGGGATTATAAGAATCATAGGATAAGCAAAAGACACTTGTGTAAATCAAAAAATAATGGAGGCTTGGTTTTACCTAACTTTTTGTTTTATTTCTGGGCAGTTAATATTAAAAATATGAACTTCTGGTTGGGAGAAATAGACCAGCAACCAGACTGGTTAAAAATGGAAAAGGAAGATTGTATGCCTTATGACATTGGTTCGATATTATTTGCTACGTCCAAATTAAACAAGAAAATTTACAGGGAAAACCCTATAATATTTAGTGCTATAAAAATTTGGAAACAATTAAAAAATACATTAAAATTAGATAACTTATCTCTTTCTCTTCCAATCGTGAATAATTCATTGTTTAAGCCTTCATGTTTAGACGGGGGTTTTACACAATGGAAGAATAATGGAATTAAAAATATGGGACACCTTTACAAGGAAGGCTCTTTTTTGACATTTCAGGAGTTGCAACAGGTTTATGGACTTCGAGGGAATGATTATTTCAGATATCTTCAACTTAGAAATTATGTTAAATCAAATTCTAAAAACTTTCGAAATAGAAACCCAGAGATTCTTGACGAATGTTGGAATAAGCATCCTAATACAGAAAAATTAATATCTTTTATATATAATATCTTATTAGACAGTGACATCCCTATGACGGACTTACATAGACAAGCATGGGAAAAAGAATTAAATCAGGTAATAACGAAAGACACTTGGGAAGAAAGTTTACAACACATACATCAGTGTTCACTAAACGCCAGACACTCTCTAATACAATTTAAAGTAATACATAGGTTACATTACGCCAAAACAAAATTACATAAAATTTTTCAACATATCTCACCTATATGTGATAAATGTCAACATTCAGAAGCTACGTTATCGCACATGTTTACAAGCTGTACAAAAATTAAAAATTTTTGGGTAAATATTTTTAGTATAATATCCAAAGTAACCAAAACACAACTGGAACCAAACTCAAAATTAATAATACTCGGAATATTAGAATTAAATCAAACACTTAGAATAACACAAAGAAACTTTATCGATTACAGTTTAATAACAGGAAAAAAATTAATCCTAAAAATTTGGAAAGGCCCTACGGCCCCCACAATCAGAATGTGGATTATAGAAATGACGGAGACCTTAAACGTGGAAAGAATTAGACTTGCCCTGTTGGACAAACAGGAATTATTCGTTGGAACATGGTCTCCTTTTATTGAGTACTTAAAGGGTCAGAATAGTTCAGCACAGGAACCTGACTAGCACCCGGACTAAAGATTGGATGAAATACTACACTTTGAAATATACGAACATATCTCGAATGATGTCTTTAAACTTAAACAAACTTTTCCATTCTTCCTTAATTACCTTTTTCACCCCTCTCTCCTTTTTTTTTTTTTTTTTTTTTTTTTTTTCCTTTTTTTTTCCCCCTCTTTTTCCCTCTTCTTTCCCTCTATTTCACCTATCCTTTTAGTTCTATCTAGTTATAAAAAAAAAAAAACGAAGAAAAATGTAAAAAATATTGGAGACAATGTAATAATAACTGTCAATGTTATCATTTTAAAAATGTAAGACAGTAATGATGTAATAGACTATGTACTTATCTCCAATAATAATAAAAATATAAATAAAAAAAAAAAAAAAAACAAAAACAAATCCATGTTGACTGTTCCTAATCAGACCCTGTTTATCCAGATGCTTATATATATCATCTTTCCATTAATTTGCCTACCACTGAAGTCAAACTAACAGGTCTATAATTGCTAGGTTTACTCTTAGAACCCTTTTTAAACAATGGAACAACATGCGCAGTACGCCAATCCTCGGGGACTATTCCCGTTTCTAATGACATTTGAAATATTTCTGTCATAGCCCCGGCTATTTCTACACTAACTTCCCTCAATTTTCTAGGGAATATCCTGTCACGACCTGGAGACTTATCCACTTTATTTTTTTCAAAAGTGTCAGTACTTCTTTTACTTTGAAACTCATAGTATCCATAGCTACTCTACCAGTTTCGCTTACCTCACATAATTCAATATCCTTCTCCTTGGTGAATACCGAAGAAAATAAATTGTTCAATATCTCCCCAATCCCTTTTGGCCTTGCAGATAGCTGCCCACTCGGCCTCTCCAATGGACCAATTTTATCCCTCGTTATCTTTTTGCTATTAATATAGCTGAAGAAACTCTTTGGATTTACTTTCATCTTACTTGCCAAAGCAACCTCATATCTTCTTTTAGCTTTTCCAATTTCCTTCTTAAGATTCTTTTTACATTCCTTATACTCCTCAAGCACCTCATTTATTCATGCTGCCTATAATTATTGTAGATCTCCCTCTTTTTCCGAACAAGATGTCCAATTTCCCTTGAAAACCCGGGCTCTTTCCAATTTTTACTGTTTCCTTTCAACCGAACAGGAACATAAAGATTCTGTGCTCTTAAAATTTCCCCTTTAAATGCCCTCCATTTCTCTTCTACATCTTTCCCATAAAACAAAATGTCCCAGTTCAGTCCTTTTAAATCATCTCACATCTCATCAAAGTTAGCCTTTCTCCAATCAAAAATCTCAACCCTAGGTCCAGTTCTGACCTTCTCCATAATTATATTGAAACTAATGGTATTGTGATCACTGGACCCGAAGTGCTCCCCAACGCATACCTCCGCCACCTGTCCCGTCTCATTTCCTAACAGGAGGTCCAGCACTGCCCCTCCTCTAGTAGGTACCTCTATGTATTGCTGCAAAAACCTATCCTGCACACATTTTACAAACTCCAAACCATCCAGCCCATTTACAGAATGTGTTTCCCAGTCTATGTGTGGAAAGTTGAAATCTCCCACAATCACCACCTTGTGCTTACTACTAATATCTGCTATCTCCTTACATATTTGCTCTTCCAATTCTCGTTCCCCACTCGGCGGTCTATAATACACCCCCATAAGTGTTGCTACACCTTTCCCACTTCTCAGTTCCACCCAAATAGCCTCCCTAGACGAGCCCTCCAATCTATCCTGCCAAAGCACTGCTTAATATCTTCCCTGACTAGCAATGCAACACCTCCACCTCTTGCCCCTCCAATTCTATCACACCTGAAGCAACGAAATCCTGGAATATTTAGTTTCCAATCACAGCCCTCCTGCAACCACGTTTCACTGATCGCCACAACATCATACTTCCAGGTGTCTATCCAGACTCTAAGCTCATCCACCTTTCTTACAATGCTCCTAGCATTAAAATATGCACACTTAAGAACCCCCCCGTCTCTTCTTCTCTGTTTATTTCCTTTTTTTTCTTTCTCCTCTTGTGTCCGAGTGCTTCCCTTTTCTGCTTCCTGCCTCCCATTCCGTCTACTAGCTTTCTCTATTCGAGTCCCTCACCCCAACCATTCTAGTTTAAAGTCTCCCCAGTTGCCTTTGCAAATTTCCCCGCCAGGATATTGGTCCCCCTCGGGTTCAAGTGCAACCCATCCTTTCTGTACACGTCCCACCTTCCCCAAAAGAAGTCCCAATGATCCAGAAACTTGAATCCCTGCCCTCTGCACCAGTCTTTCAGCCACACATTTATCCTCCACCTCGCTCCATTCCTACTCACACTGTCGCGTGGTACAGGCAGTAATCCTGGTATTGTTACCTTTTTGGTCCTTTTCCTTAACTCTCCTCCCAACTCCCTCAATCCTCCCTTCAGGACATCTTCCCATTTTTTAGCTATGTCATTTGTACCTATATGTACCACGACCTCAGGCTCCTCTCCCTCTGATTTCACGATATCTTGGATGCGTTGAGACTCGTCCGAGACCTTGGCACCAGGGAGGCAGACCACCATCCTGGTCTCCCGACTGCGTCCACAGAATCGCCTATCCGACCCCCTAACAATAGAGTCCCCAATTACTATTGCCCTCTTCTTTTTTTCCCTGCCTCTCCGAGCAACAGGGCCGGTCTCTGTGCTGGAGGCCCGTCCGCTGTCGCTACCCCCGGGTAGGCTGTCACCCCCATCCGTACTCAAACAGGAGTACTTATTTGCAAGGTGTACCGACATTGGAGTACTCACTCGTTCCTGCCTCTGCCCCTTGCCCTTCCTTAGCATGACCCACGTGTCTCTCTCCCATGGTTTTGGAGTGACCACCTCCCTATAACTCCCCTCTATGACCTCCTCACTCTCCCTGACCAGACAGAGGTCATCGAGCTGCTGCTCCAGGATCCTAATACGGTCCCTTAGGAGCCCCTTCTCGCTGCACCTGGTGCAGATGTGGACGTCTGGAGGGCCATCCGACACCATGACCTCCCACATCTGACATCCAGAACAGTACACTGCTCTGACTGTCATTCTCTCGCCTTACCCTGGATCTTGGGGGTTCAGTATTGATGTGGATAGAGAACTGGTTGGCAGACAGGAAGCAAAGAGTAGGAGTGAACGGGTCCTTTTCACAATGGCAGGCAGTGACCAGTGGGGTACCGCAAGGCTCAGTTCTGGGACCTCAGCTATTTACGATATATATTAATGATTTGGACGAGGGAATTGAATGCAACATCTCCAAGTTCGCGGATGACACGAAGCTGGGGGGCAGTGTTAGCTGTGAGGAGGATGCTAGGACCTGCAAGGTGACTTGGATAGGCTGGGTGAGTGGGCAGATGCAGTATAATGTGGATAAATGTGAGGTTATCCACTTTGGTGGCAAAAACAGGAAAGTAGACTATTATCTGAATGGTGGCCGATTAGGAAAGGGGGAGATGCAACGAGACCTGTGTGTCATGGTACACCAGTCACTGAAAGTAGTCATGCAGGTGCAGCAGGCAGTGACGAAGGCGAATGGTACGTTAGCATTCATGGCAAAAGGATTTGAGTATAGGAGCAGGGAGGTTCTACTGCAGTTGTACAGGGTCTTGGTGAGACTACACCTGGAGTATTGCGTACAGTTTTGGTCTCCTAACCCGAGGAAAGACATTCTTGCCATAGAGGGAGTACAGAGAAGGTTCACCAGACTGATTCCTGGGATGTCAGGACTTTCATATGAAGAAAGACTGGATAGACTCAGTTTGTACTCGCTAGAATTTAGAAGATTGAGGGGGGATCTTATAGAAACTTACAAAATTCTTAAGGGGTTGGACAGGCTAAATGCAGGAAGATTGTTCCCGATGTTGGGGAAGTCCAGAACAAGGGGTCACAGTTTAAGGATAAGGGGGAAATCTTTTAGGATCAAGATAAGGAAAACGTTTTTCACACAGAGAGTGGTGCACCTCTGTAATTATCTGCCGCAGAAGGTAGTTGAGGCCAGTTCATTGGCTATATTTAAGAGGGAGTTAGATGTGGCCCTTGTGGCTAAAGGGATCAGGGGGTATGGAGAGAAGGCAGGAACAGGATACCGAGTTGGATGATCAGCCATGATCATATTGAATGGCGGTGCAGGCTCGAAGGGCCGAATGGCCTACTCCTGCACCTATTTTCTATGTTTCTATGTTTCCTGCACCTATTTTCTATGTTTCTATGTCATATGCTGATAGAATGGAGCAGCTGGGCTTGTATACTCTGAAGTTTATAAGGATGAGAGGATATCATTAAGATTGTTATGGGTTTGGACATTCTAGAGGCAGGAAACATGTTCCCGATGTTGGGGGAGTCCAGAACCAAGGGACACAGTTTAAGAACAAGGAGTAAGCCATTTAGAACGGAGATGAGGAAACACTTTTTCTCACTGAGGGTTGTGAGTCTGTGGAATTCTCTGCCTCAGACGGCGGTGGAGGCCGGTTCTCTGGATACTTTCAAGAGAGAGCCAGATAGGGCTCTTAAAAATAGCGGAGTCAAGGGATTTGGGGAGAAGGCAGGAACGGGGTACTCATTAGGGATTATCAGCCATGATCACATTGAATGGTGGTGCTGGCTTGAAGGGCCGAATAGCTTACTGTCTATTTGATGCAGAAGCTGGAGGGGTGAAAGGAAAACCAGGAACTCTATCCTTGCTCCATCTGCGAGGTGTGGCAGGTTGGTGGAAAAAACATGAGTAGAACTATGGACATGTAGTTCCATGTGAGGGAGCCATCTATGACAGTAGATGGAAACTTTGTTTACTAAAGAAAGAGGGCATCTCGGATGACCTGGAATGGAAAATCTTGTTGGAAGATGGAAGTTAGTGAACACATTGAAATCCACGAGTTCTGGACCGGTAAAGGAGGCAGTCCTCATGCGGTTGTCGTGGTAACGGAGAAAAGGTTGGGTCATAGGATCATTGTATGCCTGAAAAAAAGATTGTTTGACGTAACCGACAAAAAGGCAGGCATAGCCGGGGGCCTTGCGAGTGCCGATGACCACACCATTCAGTGGAGGAAGTGAGGCCGAGTCAAAAGAAAAGTTGTTGAGGGGGTGGACAAATTCAGCCAAGCGGAGAAGAGTGTTAATGAAGGGAAATTGAATAGGTCACTGTGGGAGGAAGAAACAAAGGGCCGACGTCTTCCCTGTGGGGGATGGAGGTGTGAAGAGATTGGACATCCATTGTGAAGATGAGACAATGGGGGTCTAGAAATTGAAAGTTATTAAAGAGTTGAAGGGGTGTGAGGTGTTTTGGACGTAGGTGGGAAGGGACTGAATCGGGGGGAATAGAATGGAATCAAGCTCTTTGGAGATGTGTTTAGTGAGGTAGGAGCAGGCACGGATACTAGGTCAACCAGGGCCGTCCTGTTTGTGGATTTAGGGGATGAGATAGAAGTGGGCGTTGCAGGGCTGGGGAACAGTAAGGTTGGAGGATGTGGAGGGAGTTTGGGAGATGGGCTGGTGTTTGTCTGTGGGCTCATTGTGAAGGGAGAGGTAAGTGGAGGTGCCTGAGAGCTGGTGCCCGAGGTCAGCCCGCAAGATTACAACAGCACCTCCCTTGTCTGAGCAGAGGGTTGTGAGGTTGGAGTACCACAGGGGAATTGAGAAGTCAAGACAGTTCAAGTTGCACTGGCAGTTGGAAATAAAAAGGCCCAGAGCGGGTAGATGGCCAGAACAGAGGGATCCAAGGAGGGGTAGACAACAGAATAAGAGCTCTACATCATGGCTCGCCCGGAAATGGTTGAGGAGGCAGCGGAAGGGTACAACGGTGGACTGACCGTGCTGTATCGGAAAGAGGGAGGTCAGGGGTGATTGTGAAAACATGACAGGGTTGAGAGCTGGGGTCATCTTTCTACTCGGTTCATTAACAGGCGGCTCTTCCGAGTGTGATCACCAAAAGATTTTTCCTGCCCTTCCAAACACATATTATAATTTAAATCAATGCATAAAAGTACCTGTGCCCATCTTTATTCTTGAAGTTAATGGCTCTTCCATCTCTTTGGATTTCCAGTTGCTGCAGTATCAAGCGATTGCCAATATAAACATAGACAGCATCTGTGCAGGGAATGGATTAAGAGTTGTTTCAGGCCAGGGTTCTACTTCAATAGGAAGGAACTGCAGATACAGTTGTCTTTGCAAAACGCCAAATGATTCCGGGAATGCCGAGGGGAGAGGGGGGGGGGGGGGGGGGGGGGGGGGGAGAAGAGAGAGGAATGGCAGTGCTGGCTCGAAGGGTCGAATGGCCTAATCCTGCACCTATTGTCTATTGTCCATCTCAATGCATTGCGATTTGTGAAAAAATAACAAAATAATTTGATGATGGCTGTTTGGGAGATGTGGTTCTCATGGACCTCAGACAGGCCACACAGAAGGCTGATCGAAAACATTAGACCCGTGGTATTCAAAATACCATGGCCGAAAACACCCAAAAGTGACAAGAGATAGTGAAAGGTTACTTTTGTGATTGAAATCCTGTCAGCAGCAGTGTACCACAGGGATCAGTGCTGGGTCCCTTGCTGTTTGCCATCTAATTTAACAATAGACAACAGACAATTGGTGCAGGAGTAGGCCATTTGGCCCTTCGAGCCAGCAAGGGACCGAGCATTCAGCATCCAGAGAACCAGTCTCCACCGTCCTCTGTGGCAGAGAATTCCACAGATTCACAACTCTCTGGGTGAAAAATCTTGCTGCCTCTAGTGTGTCCAATCCCTTAATAACTTTATGTTTCAATAAGATCACTTCTCATCGTTATAAATTCCAGTGTGTACTAGCACAGTCGCTCCATTCTTTCAACATGACAGTCCAGCCATCGTGGGAATTAATCTTGTGCACCTACGCTGCACTCCCTCAATAGCAAGACTGTCCTTCCTCATATATGGAAACCAAAACTGCATCCTATACTCCGGGTGTGGTCTCACCAGGGCCCTGTACTGAAAGTGTTTTAGAACTTAAAGGCTTAAGGGTGTACATGCAGAGGAACAGCTTTTGCAGAAGATATGTGGAAACAGGATAAAATGCTGTGACTAACTGAAATTGCAATGTCATGGCATGATAAAAGGGTGTTGGGATTAAAAAGATAAGACTTTGCCAAGTCAAACCACACAGAAAGACACGTCTGATCCAGACAAGATAAGAACTGGTGCCAGAAAAGATAAGAACTAGTGGGGGAATTGTATTGTATTCAAATTTTTTAATTGTCATTGCCTCACTTTGAGACAACGAAATGAATTTCCCGTACAGGCAGTATCGTTAAAAAAAAATCACAAGAAAAATAATAAAAATAAATAATAAATAAATAATAAAACATATTAAAAATAAAATTGAAATTGAATTAAAAATTTTAAAAAAGCACAAACACAGAAAGTCCACAACACAACATAACATAAATGGCACCCAGGTGAGGAAGGCACCATAGTCCAGCCAGCCTCCCCTCCGTGTCCATCCATGGTCGGGGCCTTCCGAGCACCCGCAGTCGCCGCCCCGGGTGGCCCGATGTTCAGGCCCTCACGCCGGGCCGATGGAACGCCGACGCCGAACCCCGACGGTGAGCATCCTCCTCCTCAGCGGCCCGGACCTTCTGATTAGCCGCCTCCCGCTGCCGGAGTCTGCATCCTGAGTCCAAGCCGAGCCGGGCAGAGTCGCAGGACCCCCGCGTTTATTAGTCGTTGGGAGCTCTTAGCGGGCTCCATGAGAGCAGGTCCAGCACGGGCTCCAGACTGCGAGAAGGCATCGCCAGCCCCCGCGATGTTCCAGCGCTGTCCCGCCCTTGGAGCTCCGGTCGATCCCGGCAGGAAAGGCCGCGCCAATCCAGGTAGGTAGGCTGGGGGGTGGGGGGGGGGGGGGGGGGGGGGGGGGTGGGGGGGGGGGGGGGGGGGGGGGGGGGGGGGGACGCGACGCGACTCGAATAATAGTCGCGTCCTCACAAGGAAACGGCTGAAGTACGGTAACCCCCGCACCGTGCCCTCTTCCCCCACATAAAAACACCAAAAAACACAAAAAAATACACTTTTAACATAACTAAATAAACAAAAAAACAAAAAGATACCGGGCTGTAGGTGGAGGCTGCTGGCACCAGCGCCACCGGAAGTACAAGATGTGATGATTGTGTGATTAACTACCCACAAACTATGATTGTGTGATTAACTACCCACAAACTACCCATTAACTGCCCAATACTCGGGTATAAATGTGCACAATACAATTGAGTGGGACCATGAGAAGCAACGAGATTATGACCATACTCATGGTTGCTCTCCCACTCCGGCATGCATAACAAGGAGGAATTGTTACATTCTTAAAGTGACTAATGTGGTTTATTGTCTTTTAGCGGGCATAGAACTTTAACAGCACAACTGCAGAAGGACCTCTTTGCTCCTTTACTCAACTCCCCTTACTATGAAGGCCAACATGCCATTAGCTATCTTCACTACCTGCTGTACCAGAATGCTTACTTTCAGTGACTGATGTGCAAGGACACCCAGATCTCGTCGTACCTCCCCTTTTTCCTAAGTTGACACCAAAGATCTTATAGCAGAGCAAGATGGGTTACTCTCACGCAAACGTGTGGTACGCTCATGGGCGGATTCATGGGTGATTATAGGACTCATTTTAGCAACCAGCCACCGCCATCTTGTTCCGCCATCTTGCTTCCGGCCAAAGATCGGATCTTTGTTTCCACAGCGGGGAGAAGGAGTGCGCGGCCCACGGAGAGGGAGTGGAAGTGTGTGGCCTGGGGCAGCGAGGAGAGGGAATGTGCGGCCTGGGGCAGCGAGGAGAGGGAGTATGCAGCCCTGGGCAGCGGGAGAGGGAGTGCGCGGCTCGGGCCAACGGTGAGGGAGTGCGCGGCCCAGGGCAGCGGGAGAGGGGCACAGGAGGGGGGGGGGTGGGAGACATTCTAGTGTGGGGGCAGGCGCGCGAGTGCGGGGGGGCGATAAGGCCTAGTGTGTGTGAAGTTGCGGGGAGGTTTACAATGTTTCTTATTTAATGTCCCTTGTCTAGTCTGAAATAAAGTTCATTATTGGATCAGAAGAAATATAATTGTGTGTGTTATATGATTATATACATTTATATAATTTACATGTATGCGTGTTTATAAACATTTTATTCTTTAACAAGAATTAACAGAATTATGAACCAACACAGAATTATGAATCTAACCCTATATCACACACAAAAAGTTCACCCGCAATGTCAATTACCCTGCGAGTCGGGTCCATTCCGGTTACTACAAAATCAACCCAAACACTGCTTGTGAGCCATTTAAAAAGAAATGATTTAAAAAACATTAAAAAAGACAATTACCAGAGTCAAATTTTATTCTTGACAAGAAGTATGAACTGACAGATTTATGAATCTAACCCTATATCACACACACACAAACTGTTGCCCCGCAACATTGATTACACTGTGTGTCGGATCAGGTAGGCTCAGGTTACTAAAATGGGCGGGGAAAAATGCCCAGGATCCCCTCCATAACGTACTACACATCAGCCCATTGCATTTTGCAGGAGTAGCCTATCTTGCTCCGCTATAAGATCTTTGCTTGACACCATTCAGTCTGATGAAGGGTCTCGACCCGAAACATCACCTATTCCTTTGCTCCATAGATGCTGCCTCACCCGCAGAGTTTCTCCAGCATTTTTGTCTACCTTTGATTTTTCCAGCATCTGCAGTTCCTTCTTAAACCATTCAGATAATAATCTGCCTTCCTGTTTTTGCCACCAAAGTAGATAAACCTCACATTTATATTCTTTCCCCTTACAATAGACCTTCCAAAATGAAACCCTTTCATTTGCTCAAATTAAACACCATCTGCCATTTCTCCATCTATTTGTGTGGCTGATCTGTATCCTGCTGTATCACAACCTTCTTCACTGACCACAACTTCACCAATTTTGGTGTTGTCTCCGAACTCCACCTTTACATGCTGTGCTGGAGGAACTCAACAGGTATATGCTGCATTTGTGGAGTGAACGTTTCAGGTCGGGATTGGAGCAGGGGAATTAATTTATTTATACATAAGAAAGGATCAAGCGAGTGAGTAGTGAATCTCTGGAGTTCTCTGCCACATAAGGTAGTTGAGGCCAGTTCATTAGTTATATTTAAGAGGGAGTTAGATGTGGCCCTTGAGGCTAAAGGGATCAGGGGGTATGGAGAGAATGCAGGTACAGGATACTGAGGTGGATGATCAGCTATGATCATATTGAATGGCCTATGAAGGGCTGAATGGCCTAATCCTACACCTAATTTCTATGTTTCTATGTAATAATTCATACAGCACACCACTGGTTAGAGTCCTCCAATTTGAAAAGGGAGGGACATGACATTGCCACAGGTGGAGGAGAGCATAGATTTCAGAGGGCCAGAGTGGAGATAGGGTGAGGACAAAGAAGGGCTTTGAACAAGAGGATACATTGTTAAAGAAAGCTGAGGCAGGGACTGGTGGAGTAAGGTACTAACACACACTCACTGTTCAGCTGCCGGCAGTCAAGAAGAGAAGACCCCGATGTCTACGGTGGAGGAGCACTCAAGTCTACAAGATTTCACAAGTCAGGTCCCTGATCCACATGGAAATGGCACGTTTGATGCAATCGCCATCATGTTCATCCTTCCAGGTCAGTCTACAAACCTAAAGAGAAACAGTGAGATCATCTCTCATTTTTCAAAACTCTAGCAAGTAAAGACCAACCCCACTTCAGCGGCCCTAACGATTACCGACCGGTCGCTCTCACACCAGTCCTCATGAAGTGTTTCGAGAGGCTGGTCCAGCAGCACATCAAAGCCAGCCTCCCGCCCACCTTCGATCCACACCAGTTTGCCTACAGAGCAAATAGGTCCACTGAGGATGCCATCGCCACTGCTCTTCACACTGCACTGACCCACCTCGAACACAAGGGGAGCTATGTGAGGATGCTTTTCATTGACTTTAGCTCCGCTTTCAATACTATCATCCCCAGCAGACTGGTCACCAAACTCATGGATTTAGGACTCTCCCAACCCATCTGCCTCTGGATCAAGGACTTTCTGTCTAACCGCCCCCAGACCGTCAGATTGGGCCATCACCTCTCCACCCCCATCACACTCAGCACTGGCTCCCCACAGGGCTGTGTGTTGAGCCCACTCCTCTACGCCCTCTACACCCACGATTGTGCCCCCGCCCACTCTACCAACACCATCGTCAGGTTTGCGGGCGACACGACTGTGGTTGGACGCATCTCAGGAGGAGATGAGACAGCCTACAGGGAGGAAGTCCAAAGACTGGCAGCGTGGTGTTCAGCCAACAACCTCATCCTAAACACCACAAAAACAAAGGAAATTATCATAGAATTTCGTAAGAACAGTGCAGCCCTCAAACCCCTATTCATCAATGGGGACTGTGTGGAAAGGGTCTCAGACTTCAGATTCCTGGGCACACAAATTACAGAGGATCTCTCCTGGACTACAAACACCACCACAGCAGTCAAGAAGGCCCAGCAGCGACTCTACTTTCTGAGGATCCTCAGGAAAAACAACCTGGAGGAGAAGCTGCTGGTGTCCTTCTACCGCTGTTCCATCGAGAGTGTACTGGCGTACTGTATAACCACATGGTATGCCAGCTGCTCTGCAGCAGACAGGAGAGCTCTTCAAAGGGTCATCAACACCGCACAAAAAATCACTGGCTGCCCACTGCCCTCCCTGAAGGACATCTTCAGCTCTCGCTGCCTTGGCAGGACAGCCAACATCCTAAAGGACACTTCCCACCCTGGACACAACCTGTTCCACCTGCTGCCCTCTGGCAGACGGTACAGGTCTTTCAAAACTCGCACAAACAGACTCAGAGACAGCTTCTAACCCTACGTGAACTTAATAATGCAAAATAAGAAATAACACTCACATTCAACTGAATGGCTCTACCTCAGCTGCTATTGTTATTTATCTGTAATTTTTTTATTTTTTTATTATATGTATGTATTTTTACCTTATCTTATATATTTAAATCTGCTCTTGTGAATCGCACTGTGGGATTGATTTTTAAATTTCGTTGTACCATGTGCAATGACAATAAAGGGATTCATTCATTCATTCAGTCCTTAACCTCAGCTTACAATTTTAAGATGGGAAGAAAATAAGATCTGCAGATGCTGGAAGACCGAGACAAACAGAACACCTGCTGGGAATACTCAGCAGCCCAGGCCCCATGCAGTGACTGGTGAGAGAAACAGCTGAGATCTGGAGCTGAAATTCTGCTTTTCTCCCCGGAGATGCTGACCGACCTGTTGAGTGTTTCCAAAATGTTCTACCTTTATTTCTCAGTGGGAAGGCATATTTCCCGCTCTCAGACTTGCCTACTGCGGGGAACAGTTTGTCTGCATAGTTTTCCAATGTTCTACAAATTCAGGATCAGTTGGATTGGAGGGTAGGCGAGAGAGTCAATGCTTCCCCTTCCCAACCCATGACCCCTGGTCTCAGGACGTGTAATAACCCCATAGCCCTGCCTGCATCCCCAGACGGGGGATCAGGACCACAGCCCACACCCCCATCGTGGCTGGGACAATAGCGGCCGCACCCGGGTTTGAATTCAGCTCGAGTCCCCTCGCTGCTCAATCCTTCTCCACCGCGCTAATGAAGGCGAGGCGAGGCTCCACCCGCCTCTTCTCACCCTGTCCTGACCAAAGATCTTATAGCGGAGCAAGATAGGCCACTCCTGCTAAATGCAATGGACTGACGTGTAGTACGCTATGGAGGGGATCATGGGCATTTTCCACGCCCATTTTAGCAACCTGAGCCTACCTAACCCGACCCGACTCGCACTGTAATCAATGTTGCGGGGCAACAGTTTGTGTGGGTTAGATTCATAAATCTGTCAGTTCAAACTTCTTGTCAAGAATAAAATTTGATTCTGGTAATTGTCTTTTTTAATGTTTTTTAAATCATTTCTTTTTAAATGGCTCACAAGCAGTGTTTGAGTTGATTTTGTAGTAACCAGAACCGACCCGACTCGCAGGGTGATTGACACGGGGGACTTTTTGTGCGTGATATAGGGTTAGATTCAGAATTCTGTTAGTTCATAATTCTGTTGATTCTTGTTAAAGAATAAAATGTTTATAAACACACATACATGAAAATTATATAAATGTATATAACACACACAATTATATTTCTTCTAAACCAATAATGAACTTTATTTCAGACTAGACAAGGGACATTAAATAAGAAACATTGTAAATAAGAAACATTGTCTTGGGGCACTCTCTCTCTCCCCGCTGCCCCGGGCCCCGCACTCCTTCTCTCCCCGCTGCCCCGCACTCTCTCTCCCCGCTGCCCCGGGCCCCCGCACTCTCTCTCCCCGCTGCCCCGGGCCCCGCACATTCTCTCTCTCCCCGCTGCCCCGGGCCCCGCACTCTCTCTCCCCGCTGCCCCGGGCCCCGCACTCCCTCTCCCCGCTCCCCCCCGCCCCGCACTCTCTCCCCCCGCTGCCCCGGGCCCCGCACTCCCTCTCCCCGCTGCCCCGGGCCTTGCACTCCCTCTCCCCGGGTTTGCCCCGGGCCCCTCACTCTCTCTCCGCCGGCCCCGGGCCCCCCTCTCGGGGGCCCCGGACCCCGGACTCCCTCCTCCCCGCTGCCCCGGACCCCACTCTCTCTCCCCGCTGCCCCCGGCCCCGCACTGGGGCCTCTCCTCTCCCCGCTGCGGATCCAATCTTTGGCCGGAAGCAAGAAGGCGGGAGCAAGATGGCGGAACAAGATGGCCGAGTCAGCTTGCTAAAATGTGTCCTGTAATCACCCATGAATCCGCCCATGAGCGTACCTCATGTTTGCGTGAGAGTAACCTATCTTGCTTCGCTCTAAGATCTTTGGTCCTGACTCACTTCAGTGTGGGCCCGGGATCAGCTGGACCCACGCTCGGGCACCGGGGCCGCTCCAACACCTCCACCTGGGCCGCTCCAACACCTCCACCTGGGCCGCTCCACGCCCGCCCTTAGCCCGGGGCCGCTCCAGCACCCCAGGGGCCGCCCCTAGCCCGGGCACGGGGCCGCTCCAACACCGGTCATGTCCAAAGATCTTATAGGGTGATTTCACTAAAGGTCACTGGAGCGTGGATCCGCACCCACGTGACCAAAATTCTCAGGTGGAGGATATGCTATCCATCCGGTACATGTTAGTGGATGGGAAAAATCGCATTTTCCCACCCGTTAAAAACATAGAAAACGGCGAGGTTGAGAGCTGCAATTTACTGTGCCAGTCGGGGTGACTGTGAGGCACAGCTACCTAGATTTACAGGGGAAAAAAAAGATAGCAAGTAAGGTAAATTCAAGAGGGAACTGAAGGTGCCTATCCACCGGAAGTCAGGAGCCGACAATTGCCGTGGATATTTAAAGGTCCAAAATATCGGGAAATATCGCGTTTTCCCGCTGAATTTCATCAAAAGTAAGGCATTATATACTTTTTTTATCTTTATTCATTTGTTAGATGAGAATTTTTTAAAGTGAAAAATCACTCAGTAAAAGTTCAAAATCGGCCATGGTTCTCAGGTTGGTTTTAACATGCAAAATCAAAACGCCTCTGAAGCTGCATTTACCATTTAAATAATGATAAATTATCAATGCATTTTTAAATAAATTTCACTCAGATGCAAGCTAAGGAATGTGATAATTATCAGCTGTCAGTTGGACAAAATTAGGACATTTTATTATTTCTTGTTTAAAGCCTGCACATTCACCCAATTAATACATAAGTTGTTTGGGTGAATGTGCAGGCTTTAAACAAGAAATAATAAAATGTGCTAATTTTGTCCAACTGACAGCTGATAATTATCACATTCCTTAGCTTGCATCTGAGTGAAATTTATTTAAAAATGCATTGATAGTTTATCATTATTTAAATGGTAAATGCAGCTTCAGAGGCGTTTTGATTTTGCATGTTAAAACCAACCTGAGAACCATGGCCGATTTTGAACTTTTACTGAGTGATTTTTCACTTTAAAAAATTCTCATCTAACAAATGAATAAAGATAAAAAAGTATATAATGCCTTACTTTTGATGAAATTCAGCGGGAAAACGCGATATTTCCCGATATTTTGGACCTTTAAATATCCTCGGCAATTGTCGGCTCCTGACTTCCGGTGGATAGGCACCTTCAGTTCCCTCTTGAATTTACCTTACTTGCTATCTTTTTTTCCCCCTGTAAATCTAGGTAGCTGTGCCTCACAGTCACCCCGACTGGCACAGTAAATTGCAGCTCTCAACCTCGCCGTTTTCTATGTTTTTAACGGGTGGGAAAATGCGATTTTTCCCATCCACTAACATGTACCGGATGGATAGCATATCCTCCACCTGAGAATTTTGGTCACGTGGGTGCGGATCCACGCTCCAGTGACCTTTAGTGAAATCACCCTATAGCGGAGCTGCGCCACGCCGTGACGTCACATCGCATCACGTGACACGGCGGTCGCAGCCCGGGGGAGCGGCAGATGGAGCTGTCAATCAGAGTAGCCGCAGGGGCAGGCACTGTGCATCAAAGCTCTTGTGCTCCGTTATAAGATCTTTGCTGTGCACAGCTCATTTCGGTGTGAAATCTGCAAATAAAGGGCTTGTCCCACCAGCTTGAGGCGTACGGTCTCATGGGGCCGGTCCCAATTCTAACCATGGAGCCGTCTGGAGTTGTGCGGGGCTGGTGCCGACATCATACTGAAGAAGGGTTTCGGCCCGAAACGTCACCCATTTCCTTCGCTCCATAGATGCTGCTGCACGCGCTGAGTTTCTCCAGCATTTTTGTGTACCTTCGATTTTCCAGCATCTGCAGTTCCTTCTTGAACACTCACCAATCAGCTGGGCAGGAGGCGGGCCGACTAAATTAGGACGTCGCACGGCGTCGGGTGGTTGCGTCATCACGCAACGGCGCGCCGTGCGGAGATGTCATCGCGCAACGCCATGCACTAGGCGTACGCCGTCAAGACGCTGTGTACGCCCGTCGAGACGCTGCGTACGGCCTCAATGCGGCTGCAGGCCGATAGGCCGTTGCCGCGCGGAATTTTAGAACACGGTCAGTTTTTCGGAGGACCGCGCGATGTCGGGACCAGCTCCGCACAACTCCACACGCAGGGCCGGCCTTAAGCCGGTTTGACTGATTGCTCCCAATTGGACCCCGCGCCTAAGTGGGGCCCCGTACTAATGTTCCGTATTTCGTACGGAAATACGAATTCTCTTTGTTAAATAATTATTTTTTTTTAATTTGCCAACCGGATTTTTTTTTTAAACAAACCTGTATAACAACTGCTGCACGGCTATCAGACACAAACGATTTGTTAACTAGTACTGTTAGCACTTCTTAACAGCAAGTAGTTAACAAGTTGTTATACAATGTCATCAATGCATCATCCGCATTCCTCAGTAAATCTTATTGTGTTTTGAACAAGTATTAATGACGCCATGTTCCTTTGAATAAAATTCACACGGCGTCATTACTACTTGTTTAAAACACAATTACTTTTACTGAGGAATGTAGATCGATGACACGTTGAGAATTTCTTTAAACTCACTATCATGAGTGAGGGCCCTGGACCGCGAGAAGGGGCTTCTTCCTGGTGTGCAGGTTAATCATTCACCTACCGACCCACGTTGTGTCTCTCTGTGTTTTGCTCTCTCCTTCCCTCTCTATCGTGCTCTCTCTCCTGCTCTCCATCTCGTCTCTCTCTAGCTCTCCCACTCCCTCTCTCTCACCCTATCGCCTCGGCATTCCCAGAATCATTGACGTTTTGCGGTAGACAAAATTGCTGGAGAAACCCAGCGGACTCTGTGTTTTTTGTTTGGCTCTGAAGTTGAAGGTGGGCATGGGCTCTGGGGAGCGGGTTGCGTTTCTGGTCGAGACCCTTCTTCAGACAATCACAAGTAATCTCACCGACGAGAGTTCAGTTTAGTCTGAAGAAGGGTCTTCTCTCCGGAGTCGCTGCGCTGCCTGTCCTGCTCCCCATCTTGTCTCTCTCTAGCTCTCTGGAGTATTGCGTGCAGTTTTGGTCTCCAAATCTGAGGAAGGACATTATTGCCATAGAGGGAGTGCAGAGAAGGTTCACCAGACTGATTCCTGGGATGTCAGGACTGTCTTGTGAAGAAAGACTGGATAGACTTGGTTTATACTCTATAGAATTCAGCAGATTGAGAGGGGATCTTATAGAAACTTACAAAATTCTTAAGGGGTTGGACAGGCTAGATGCAGGAAGATTGTTCCAGATGTTGGGGAAGTCCAGGACAAGGGGTCACAGCTTAAGTATAAGGGGGAAATCCTTTAAAACCGAGATGAGAAGAACTTTTTGCACACAGAGAGTGGTGAATCTCTGGAACTCTCTGCCACAGAGGGTAGTTGAGGGCAGTTCATTGGCTATATTTAAGAGGGAGTTAGATGTGGCCCTTGTGGCTAAGGGGATCAGAGGATATGGAGAGAAGGCAGGTACGGGATACTGAGTTGGATGATCAGCCATGATCATATTGAATGGCGGTGCAGGCTCGAAGGTCCGAATGGCCTACTCCTGCACCTAATTTCTATGTTTCTATGTCCTGCTGAGTTACTCCAGCTTTATGTCTATCTTCAATTTCAGAGAAATACAATTTCTCACGGGGGGGAAATAACATCTCTAAACCCCTCTGGGACACTATGAACACCTCAAAACCCCCCTATTCCCCTCTAAACACACCTGAACCCATCTGAAGCCCTCTAAACATCTCTAACCCGTTTAAACCCCTCTAAACTAGGAGGCTGCAAGGTGACTTGGATAGGCTGGGTGAGTGGGCAAATGCATGGCAGATGCAGTATAATGTGGATAAATGTGAGCTTATCGACTTTGGTGGCAAAACAGGAAAGTAGAATATTATCTGAATTGTGGCCAATTAGGAAAAGGGGAGATGCAACGAGACCTTGGTGTCATGGTTTACCAGTCATTGAAAGTCGGTGCGCAGGTGCAGCAGGCAGTGAAGAAAGCAGCCCCAGACCCTGGTGAACATTCCATCGTGTGATGTCACAATGCCCAATGCTCACAGATTTCCAATCGGAATGGATCCATTTACATATGCCTTTGCAGCAGCCCCAGCCCCTCCCCTCCTCCCCCCGCAGCCTGTGTCGAAGCGCGTCATCACGTGTGTGGGAATAGAGAACTTCCACTCTCCCTCCCCACTATTTCCGCTCTCTCCTCCCACCCCTCTCCCCCTCCCCTCCCACTCTTACCCTCCCTCCCTACCCCTCCCTCCCCTACCCCATCCCCCCCCCCCCACCCCACACCTCTCTCCCCCTCCCCCCATCCCTCTCTCCCCCTCCCCCCATCCCTCTCTACCCCTCCCCAACCCTCTCTCCCCCTCCCTCTCTCTCTCTCTCCCCCTCTCCATCTCCCTCTCCTCACCCCTCTCGATCTTCCTCACCCTGAGCAACTGATACCCCCAGGGTTGCGTCCTCATCACCCTACTGTACTCCCTATACACACATGACTGTGTGGCCAGGTTCAGCTCCAACTCCATCGTCAAGTTTGCTGATGACACTGTGATGGTGGGCCTGAATAACCGATAACGATGAGAAGGCCTACCAGGAAGAGGTGGCTGACCTGGCACTCTGGTGTCAGGACAACAGACTCCTCTTGAATGTCAAAAAAACGAAGGAGCGGATCGTGGACTTTTGGAAGGCACAACATCCCAAGACGCACACGCCACTGAAGATAAATGGGGATACTGTGGATAGGGTGAGTTGCTTTAAATATCTGGGAGTCCACATCTCAGAGGATATGACATGGTCATCACATGCTGCTGCACTAGTGAGTAAGGCAAGGCAGCACCTTTACCACCTCAGGCAGCTGAGGAAATTCAGGCTCTCTGAGGATCCCCCATGCTTCTACTCAGCGGCTGTAGAAAGCATCTTGTCCGGAAACATCACAATCTGGTTTGGGAACTGCTCTGCCCATGACAAGAAGGCTCTGCAGAGAGTAGTGCGTTCGGCCGAACACACTATGGGAACTGCACTTGCCCCTCTGCAGGAACTATACATCAGAAGGTGCAGATCCAGAGCCAGCAACATTGTGTGGGACCTCTTCCACCCCAGCAACAGACTGTTCCAGCTTCTACGGTCAGGCAAACACCTCCAATGTCATGCTGTGAAAACAGGGAGGATGAGAAGGAGTTTTTTTCCCCAGAGGCCATTAGGACTGTAAACTTTAATCTCACCAGGGACTAACTCACTGTACCAATTAACTGTTGTGTTGTCTATTTAAAATAACTGTTTTTGCTGTTTTGCAGTTGCTGTTAAGATTGCTGTTTTGTAGGCGGGTTTTTGCGCTATCCTCAAGCATTGCCACTTTTCATTTTACTTCACATCTCGCATGTGTAAGTAACAAATAAACTGACTTGACTTGACTTGTCAAACAGTAATGGGTCTAGCACCCAACCATGATCCATACCACTAGTCACAGGCCTCCAGTCGGATAAGTAAACTTCCACAATCACCCTCTCTTCCTTCCATAAAGCAGTCTCTCCTTGTATCCCATGCGATCTAACCTTTCTGAGCGGCCTACCATGCAGAACGTTGTTGAATCGCTAACTGAAATCCATGTATACAATATCTACAGCTCTGTCCTCATTAACCTTTTTGGTTACATTTTCAATAAACTCAATCAGATTTGTGACACAACCTCCCCTGCACAAAACCATGCTGACTATCCGTGATCAGCCCTTGTGTATCCAAATGTCTGTATAACCTCTCAAGTTAGAAACATAGAAACATAGAAAATATGTGCAGGAGTAGGCCATTCGGCCCTTCGAGTCTGCACTGCCTGTCAAAATGATCATGGCTGATCATCCAACTCAGTATCCTGTACCTGCTTTCTCTTCATACCCCCTGATCCCTTTAGCAACAAGGGCCACATCTAACTCCCTCTTAAATATAGACAATGAACTGGCCTCAACTGAATGCTAACATACCATTTGCTTTCTTCACTGCCTGCTACACCTGCATGCCTACTTTCAATGACTGGTGTACCATGACAACCAGGTCACGTTGCATCTCCCCTTTTCCTAATCTGCCACCATTTAGATAATAGTCTACTTTCCTGTTTTTGCCACCAAAGTGAATAACCTCACATTAATCCACATTATACTGCATCTGCCATGCATTTGCCCACTCACCCAGCCTATCCAAGTCACCTTGCAGCCTTCTAGCATCCTCCTCACAGCTAACACTGCCCCCAGCTTAGTGTCATCCACAAACTTGGAGATGTTGCATTGAATTCCCTCGTCCAAATCATTAATATATATTGTAATTAGCTGGGGTCCCAGCACTGAGCCTTGCGGTACCCCACTAGTCACTGCCTGCCATTCTGAAAGTGACCCGTTTACTCCTACTCTTTGCTTCTTGTTTGCCAGCCAGTTCTCTATCCACATCAATACTGAACCCCCAATACTGTGTGCTTTAAGTTTGTATACTAATCTCTTCTGTGGGACCTTGTCGAAAGCCAGATATAACACATCCACTGGTTCTTCCTTGTCCACTCTACTAGTTACATCGAAAAATTGTATAAGATTCGTCAGACATGATTTACCTTTCGTAAATCCATGCTGACTTTGTCCAATGATTTCACCACTTTCCAAATGTGCTGCTATCCCATTTTTAATAACTGACTCTAGCAGTTTCCCCACTACCGATGTTGGACCAACTGGTCTTCCAGGAACTGGAAAGTTACTTTCCAACTGCAGATTTCTCAAGTGACTTTAACACAATACAATCTGCACAGCAAGAGTGCAAACTGACAATGTTGCGGGTGGATGCACCATTGGTGTCCTGGATCACTAATGACCTGACTGGATGATCACATTACATCAGGCTATAGAACTGTGTCTCTGACAAGGTGGTGAGCAACAAAGGGCCCCCACAGGGGAGAGACGGTCCTATCTCCCTTCTTGTTCACCATCTATACATTGGACATCTGATACCTGTGCAACCCGGACTCCTGCCACCTGCGGAAGTTTTTGGATGATTCTGCAATTGTGGTCTGTACCAGTGATGGGAGGAAAGCTGAATATAGAGGTGTAGGCAACAGCTTTGTTGAGTGGTGTATCACCTGCAGCTCAACACCAATAAGACGAATGGGTTAGTGGTGAACTTTAGGAAGAGAGGAACATCCCCATCCCCCGTCTTCATCAAGGGTGTGGATGTGTAGTTTACGGAGCAGTACAAGTACACTGGAGTTTACCTGGACAGTAAACAAGACTGGTCCAGAAATCCGGAGGCACTGTATAAAAGGGGACATAGCTGTATGTACTTTTTGAGGAGGCTCCACACTATCAAAGTCTGCAGTAAGATGCTGCAGATATTCTACCAATCGGTAGAAGCGAGTGCCAACTTCTTCACCGTCGTGTGCTGGAGTAACAGGGCGAAGGCTGAGGACGCCACCAGAATTAACAAGCTCATCAAGAAGGCTGTCTCTGTTCTGGGGGTGGAGTTGGATCCCCTGGAGATGGTCTTGGAGGAGAGGATGCTCCTCAAACTGCAGACTATCTTTGGCAATACAGCTCACCTCCTCCATGACACACTGGTTAACCTGAGGAGTACATAGAAACATAGGAAATAGGCGCAGGAGGATGACAATTGGCCCTTCGAGCACCACCATTCATTGTGAACATGGCTGATCATCCACAATCAGTAACCCGCACCAGCTTTCTCCCCATATCCCTTGATTCCACTAGCCCCTAGAGCTCCATCCAACTCTTTTAAATGCATCCAGTGAATTGGCCTATCATGCATTCTGTGGCAGATAATTCCATAAATTCACAACTGTCTAGGTGAAAAGGTGAAAGATAAACCCAGTCTTTCCAATCTTTCCTCATATGACAGTCCCGCCAATCTGGGGATCAACCTCGTGAACCTGCGCTGCACTGCCTCAATAGCAAGGATGTCCATCCTCAAATTAGGAGACCAAAACTGCACACAATACTCCAGAAGTGGTCTCACCAGGGCCCTGTAGAACTGCATAAGGACCTCTTTGCTCCTATACTCAAATGTTCTTATGAAACATAGAAACATAGAAACTTTGAAAATAGGTGCAGGAGTAGGCCATTCGGCCCTTCGAGCCTGCTATGATATGATCATGGTTGATCATCCAACTCAGTATCCTGTACCTGCCTTCTCTCCATACCCCCTGATCCCTTTCGCCACAAGGGCCACATCTAACTCCCTCTTAAATATGAAGGCCAACATGCCATTAGCTTTCTTCACTGCCTCCTGTACCTGCATGTTTACTTTTCAGTGGTTGGTGTACAAGGACACCCAGGTCTCGTTGCACTTATCTTTTTCCTTATCTGATACACTTGAGATAATAATCTGCCTCCTTGTACTTACCGCCAAAGTGGATAACCTCACATGTATCTGCTTTATATGTGCCATGCATTGCCCACTAACTCAACCTGTCCAGGTCAACCTACAACCTGCCAGCATCCACTTCATAAGTTCACACTGCCACACAATTTTGTGCATCTGCAAATTTGCTCATGTTACTTTAAATTCCATCATCTAAATCATTAATATATATTTTAAATAGTTACGGCCCCGGCACCGAGCCTTGCGGTACTCCATTCGCCACTGCCTGCCATTGTCTCAGAGAATAGTTTATTCCTACACTTTGTTACCTGTCTGCCAACCAATTCTTTATCTATGTCAATACCCTACCCCCAATACCATGTGCTCTAAGATTTCCAATTAGTCTCCTGTGTGGGACCTTATCAAAGGGTTTCTGAAAGTCCAGATACGCTACATCCATTGTCTTTCTTTTACCCATTTTACCAGTCACATCCTCAAAAACGTCCAGAAGTTTAGTCAAGGAGGATTTCCCTTTACATATCGCCATGCTGACTTGGACCAATCCTTTTTTCTGCTATCCAATTGCACCGTATTACTTCTTTAATAATTGACTGCAGCATCTTCCTACCACCTATGTCAGGCTAACTGGTCTATAAGTCCCCGTTTTCTTTCTCGCTCCTTTCTTGAAAGGTTGGATAACGTTAGCAACACTCCAATCCACAGGAACCGATCCTGAATCTATAGAACATTGGAAAATGATCATCAATGCATCCACGATTTCTAGAGCCACCTCCATGAGTACCCTGGGATACAGACCATCAGACCCTGGGGATTTATCAGCCTTCAGTCTCATCAATCTACCCAATACTATTTCTCGCCTAAAACACATTTCTTTCCGTTACTCTGTCTTCCTAGATCCCCCTGTACATCTGGGAGATTGTTTATGTCTTCCTCAGTGAAGACAGAACTAAATAACCTGTTCAACTCTTCTGCTATTCCCATAATAACTTCACCTGTTTCTGCCTTCAAGTGACCCACATTTGTCTTTACTGATCATTTTCTCTTAGCATACAGTGCATTCAGAACGTATTCAGACCTTTTAACGTTTTCCACATTTTGTTACGTTACAGCCTTCTAGAATGGGTTAAATTTTTTTTTTTAATCAATCTACACACAATATCCCATAATAAAAAAGCGGAAACAGGAGTTCAGAAATGTTTCCAAAGTAATTAAAAAGCAATAACTGAAATTTCACATTTACATACGCATTCAGTATAGCGGGTGCATGAGAGAGCCGCAATGAATGAGCACAGCACGCTACACAGCACGCTACTCTCCGCTTCGGTGAGAGACAGAAAACTGGTCTCGCGCCAAAAATCCCTGCTCTTATCTTCGTAGCTGGAAGCCGCCCGGACCTGTCCATCAAGTGCCGGAGGGATGAACCAGGGAGTGGCGTACTCCCCAGGAACCGCCACAGCCCCCACCCCCTCAAGAACCGGAGGCACAAAACGGACAGGGGGCCAACGGAGACACACTGCCAGGCGAAGGTGGCGGCGCTGGCGCTTGGGGAAAGGGCCGGAACGTATGGCGACGCCGAGGGTGAGCTGCGCAAGTAGCACCGGGTGGCTGCCGTCTCACGACGACCCCCCATGTCCAAAACGAGAGTGGAAGGGCCATACTCGAGGACCTTGAATGGTCCTTCGTACGGCCGCTGAAGGGGCGTCTGCTGCGCGTCCCGACGCACGAAAACACACGAGCATTCCTGGAGAGCGGAAGGAATGTGCGGCCTGAACGAACTGTGGCGAGACATCGCCACCGGAGCCAGCTTGCCCACCGTCTGTCGAAGCCATTGCCTGGCCCTGTGCTGATGGTATGAACTCACCAGTCACTGTCAGCTGGGCCCCATCCACCAACTCAGCTGACGCGGTGGCGAAGTCCTCTTTCAGCGCGGTGCGGACACTCTGCAAAACCCACGACAATGCGTCGACCCAATCCGGGCCCGTGAGCCGAGCCTTCAGGGCAACCTTGAGCTGGCGGTGGAAATGCTCCACCAGGCCGTTCGCCTGCGGATAGGTTCGCCTGCGGATAGGTTAACTCCGAGAAGGCGAGCCATGGCTGACCACAGTTGAGATGTGACCCGGTCGGATGTAGTGTCCAGCGGAACTCCGAATCGGCCAATCCATTGTTCCATCATAGCACGGGCACAAATGGCCGCAGAGGTGTCTCCCAATGGAACTGCTTCCAACCACCGCGTGAAACGGCCAACCATGTTCACAAGGTAGGTGAATCCCTGAGAAGGCTGCAGCGGCTCCACGATGTCCATGTGGAAATGGTCAAACCGCTGGCGTGGGACGCGGAACGCCTGGAGCGGTGCCGACACATGCCGCTGTACCTTGGCAGTTTGGCACGGGATGCATGTGCGCGCCCAATGCCCAACCTGTTTGCGCAACCCGCGCCACATGAAAGGGGAAGCCACGAGGGCCGCCATCGCCCGAACGGAAGGGTGGGCTAGCCCATGGAAAATCTCGAGCACTCTGCGCCGCCTGGCGACGGGGACGATGGGCCGCGGCTGACCAGTCGAGACGTCGCACAGCAGCCTCGCATCCCTGGGGCCAAATGGAACATCCTACAATGGCAGGTCCGAAATTGCAGTACGATAGATGGACATGTCATCATCCGTCAGCTGGGTAGCCGCCAGTGCTGAAAAGTCAATGCCATCGGACACCTGCAAAACAGCGTTGACCGCGGGACGAGACAAGGCGTCGGCTACTCTGTTGTATTTGCCCACGATGAAATAATGGAGGTCGTGTACTGAGAGATGAATGCCAACTGCCGCTGATGGCGAGCAGACCACGGGTTAGAAACCTTGTAGAATGCAAAGGTGAGGGGCCTGTGGTCCGTGTAAGCAGTAAATGTCCGCCCCTCCAAAAAATAACAGAAGTGGCGCAGGTAAAGAGTGAGGAGCTCGCGGTCAAAGGCACTGTAGTGCTGCTGGGCATCGCTGAGGTTCCTGCTGAAGAAGGCCAGAGGCCGCCAATGCCCGTCGATCAGCTTCTCTAGCTCCGCTCCAACCGCTACATCGGAAGCATCGACCGTCAGCCCGATTGTTGCATCCGCCCTTGGGTGCATGAGCCAGGGCATCCTTGGCCTGGTGGAATGTCGCCACCGTCAGTCCATTCGTCAGTCCATTCTACCTCCTTTCATTTGCCCGCAATGAGGTGAAACCGCGGACGCAGGATCCTGGCTGTGGACGGTACAAAAGGGTACACAACGGTGGTAGAAGGCTAATGTGACAGGGCGATGAGGTGCATGAGCAGAGAGTCAGAGGGGTGTAAAATGAGGGTAGAAGCAATAAGTAGCAAGGTGAAAAGTAAAGGTGGCAGGCAGACAAATCAAGGGCAAAAATCAAAAAGGGCCACTTTTCAACATAAGGGGTAAGTGTTTTAAAAGAAGCTTGAAGGCTTTGTGTCTCAATGCAAGGAGCATTTGTGATAAGGTTGATGAGTTGAATGTGCAGATAGTCATTAATGAATATGATATAGTTGGGATCACGGATAAATAGCTCGAGGGTGACCAAGGATGGGAGCTGAACTTCCAGGGATATTCAATATTCAGGAGGGATAGACAGAAAGGAAAATGAGGTGGGGTAGCGTTGCTGGTTAGAAAGGAGATTAACGCAATAGAAAGGAAGGACATTGGCTTGGAGGATGTGGAATCGATATGCGTAGAGCCGCGTAACACTAAGGGGCAGAAATCGCTAGTGGAGTTGTGTACAGGCAACCTAACAGTAGTAGTCGAGTTGGGGATGGCATCAAACAGGAAATTAGAAATACGTGCAACAAAGGTAAAACAGTTATAATGGGTGACTTCAATCTATATATAGATTGGGTGAATCAAATTGACAGGGGTGCTGAGGAAGAGGATTTCTTGGAATGTATGCGGGGTAGTTATCTAAACCAACGAGATAGCAGGTTATTCTAGACTGGGTATTGAGTAATGAAGAAGGGTTAGTTAGCAATCTTGTTGTGCGTGGCCCCTTGGGCAAGACTGACCATAATATGGTTGAGTTCTTCATTAGGATGGAGATTGACATTGTTAATTCAGAAACAAGGGTCCCGAACTTAAATAAAGGTACATTTGAGGGTATGAGACGTGAATTGGCCAAGATAGACTGGCATTGATTCTGAAAGGGTGGACGGTGGATATGCAATGGAAGGCATTTAAAGACTGCATGGATGAACTACAACAATTGCTCATCCCAGTTTGGCAAAATAATAAATCAGGGAAGGTAGTGCATCCGTGGATAACAACGGAAATCAGGGATAATATCAAAACAAAAGATAAAGCATAAAAAATAGCCATGAAAAGCAGCCTACCAGAGGACTGGGAGAAATTCAGAGTCCAGCAGAGGAGGTCACAGGGCTTAATTAGGAAAAGGAAAATAGATTATGAAAGAAAACTGGCTTATGTCTCCGAGGAAGACATAAATAGTTTGCCGGGGTCCAGGGGCCAAGGGGTCAAATGAGATGGAGGAACTGAGTGAAATCCAGGTTCGCCAGGAAGAGGTGTTAGGTAAATTGATAGGATTAAAGACTGATAAATCCCCAGGGCCCGATAGGCTGCACCCCAGAGTACTTAAGGAAGTAGCCCCAGAAATAGTGGATGCATTAGTGATAATTTTTTAAGACTCTTTAGATTCTGGAGTAGTTCCTCAGGATTGGATGGTAGCTAATGTAACCCCACTTTTTAAAAAGTGCGGGAGAGAGAAAACGGGGAACTACAGACCAGTTAGTCTAACATCGGTAGTGGGGAAAATGCTAGAGTCAATTATTATAGATGGGATAGCAGCACATTTGGAAAGTGGTGGAATCATTGGACAAAGTCAGCATGGATTTATGAAAGGTAAATCATGTCTGACAAATCTTATAGAATTTTTCGAGGATGTAACTAGTAGAGTGGATAAGGGCGAACCAGTGGATGTGTTATATCTGGACTTCCAGAAGGCTTTCGACAAGGTCCCACATAAGAGATCAGTGTGTAAACATAAAGCACACGGTATTGGTGGTTCAGTATTGATGCGGATAGAGAACTGTCTGGCAGACAGGAAGCAAAGAGTAGGATTAGACGGGTCCTTTTCAGAATGGCAAGCAGTGACTAGTGGGGTACCGCAAGGGTCAGTGCTGGGACCCCAGCTATTTACAATATATATTAATGATTTGGATGAGGGCATTGAATGCAACATCTCCAAGTTTGCGGATGACACAAAGCTGGGGGGCAGTGTTAGCTGTGAGGAGGATGCAAGGTGACTTGGATAGGTTGGGTGAGTGGGCAAATGCATGGCAGATGCATTATAATGTGGATAAATGTGAGGTTATCCACTTTGGTGGCAAAAACAGGAAATAGACTATTACCTGAATGGTGGCCGACTAGGAAAAGGGGAGATGCAACGGGACCTGTGTGTCATGGTACACCAGTCATTGAAAGTAGGCATGCAGGCGCAGCAGGCAGTGAAGAAAGCGAATGGTATGTTAGCATTCATAGCAAAAGGATTTGAGTATAAGAGCAGGGAGGTTCTACTGCAATTGTACAGGGTCTTGGTGAGACCACACCTGGAGTATTGCGTACAGTTTTGGTCTCCTAATCTGAGGAAAGACATTCTTGCCATAGATGGAGTACAGAGAAGGTTCACCAGACTGATTCCTGGGATGGCACGAGTTTCATATGAAGAAATACTGGACAGACTCGGCTTGTACACGCTAGAATTTAGGAGATTGAGGGGGGATGTTATGGAAACTTACAAAATTCTTAAGAGGTTGGACAGGCTAAATGCAGGAAGACTGTTCCCGATGCTGGGGAAGTCCAGAAGAAGGGGTGACAATTTGAGGATAAGGAGGAAGTCTTTTAGTACCGAGATGAGAAAATCAGAGACAGAGAGTGGTGAATCTGTGGAATTCTTTGCCAAAGAAGGTAGTTGAGGCCAGTTCTTTGCCTATTTTGAAGAGGGAGTTAGATGTGGCCCTTGTGGCTAAAGGGATCGGAGATGTGGAGAGAAGGAAGGTACATGATACTGAGTTAGATGATCAGCCATGATCATATTGAAAGGCGATGCAGGCACGAAGGGCCGAATTCCCTACTCCTGCACCTATTTTCTATGTTTCTATGTTTTTATGTTTCTGTGATCCCGACAAATTCATGGAAGTCCCTCTCGGTGGCCGGTCGTGGAAACGGGCGCACAGCGTCTACGTTGGCCAGGAGCGGAACCGCACCCTGCAGAGTTACGTGGTTGACCAGGAAATCACTGGACGCCACCCCGAAACAGCATTTGGCGATATTGACGGCCAGGCCATGATCGCCGGGACGCCGGCATAGCTGGCGGCCGGATCCCGCCGCGGAGGGAAATGCGGAGCGGCGGAGACGCTGTCAATTGAAGCACCGACCACCTTTGCGCTGCCCAGCACCTTCGGGATATCCAGTGCATCCAGGGGCTGCTGACGCGCCATCCAAAGTTGATCGGCGCGCTCGCCCACCGACTGCATGTCGGTGAAAGGTCGCTGGTAAGCTGCATGCGGATGTCCGACCGTTGTCCGGAGAGAAGCCAGGCAAATTCTGTAGAGGCTTTAATGAGCACAGCACATTACTCTCTGGTTCGGTGAGAGACAGAAAAGTGGTGTCGCACAAAAAATCCCTGCTCTTATATTCCTAGCTGGAAGCAGCTCCCGGACCTGTCCATCAAGTACCGAGGAGGATGAACCAGTAAGTGGCACTACACCCCAGGAACCGCCATATCAGACCCTTTACTAAGTACTTAGATGAGGCACATTTGACAGTGATTACAGCCTCAAGTCTTCTTGGGTATGACACTACATGCTTGGCACACCTGTATTTGTGTAATTTCCCTCAATCCTCTCGAGCTCTGTCAGGTTGGATGGGGAGCGTAGATGCACAGCTATTTTCAGGTCCCTCCAGAGATGTCTGGTTGGACCACTCAAGACCATTCACAGACTTGTCACGAAGCCACTCCTGCCTTATCTTGGCTGTGTGCTTAGGGCCATTGTTCTTTTGGAAGGTGATCCTCCGTCTCAGTCTGAGGTCCAGAATGCTCTGGAGCAAGTTTTCATCATGGAGCATACTGTACTTTGTTCCTTTTACCTTTCCTTTGATCCTGGCTAGTCTCCCAGTTCCTGCCGCTGAAAAACATCCCCACAGCATGGTGCTGCCACCACCATGCTTATTGGCCAGGTGATGAGAAGTGCCTGGTTTCCTTCAGAGGTGACGCTTGGCACTCAGGCCAAAGAGTTCAATCTTAGTTTCGTCCGACTAGAGAATCGTGTTTAGATGCCTTTTGGCAAACTCCAAGTGGGTTGTCATGTGACTTTTACTGAGGATTGGCTTCCGTCTGGCCATACTACCATAAAGGCCTGATTAGTGGGGTGCTGCAGATATAGCTGTCCTTCTCGATGGATCCCCCATCTCCACAGAGGAACTCTGTCAAAAGTGGTTGCCTTTGACTTTGTCCCTTATCATCTGGACGCCCGCAATAATGGCTGCGGATGGTGGAGGTCCTGACCACGGGGGAAAATGGAGGAGGACTGGCCAATTTCTGTGCCTTCCACCACAGTGATGAATGCTGTGGTGGATGATTGTGTTATATTTTTTATTGTGGTTGTGTGATCTTTATTATTGTACCGCTGCTGACAACCCAAAATTCCACCGACCCTGGTTGTGTGGCAATAAATTCAATCAATCCTGATCCTCCTGCAGCCATGTCTGTAACCCCACAATATCATATCAAACAATCTCAGACTGAGCCTCAAACTCATTCACTTTGCTCCTTATACTTCGCGCATTCATAGAAAAAACGTAATCCATTACTCACCGCACACTTAGAACCATAGAAACATGGAAAATAGGTGCAGGGGTAGGCCATTCGGCCCTTCGAGCCAGCACCGCCATTCGATATGATCATGGCTGATCATCCAACTCAGTATCCTTCGGTGGAGAAGGGGGTATGCCTTCTCTCCATACCCCCTG